>NW_024080685.1:4462090-4481959 GCF_003009895.1 Hyaena hyaena
GAGAAAGAATGAAATCTGGCCATGTGTAGCAACATGGATGGAACTTGAGGGTGTTATGCTGAGCGAAATAAGTCAGGCAGAGAAGGACAAATACCATATGTTTGCATGTATAGGAGGATTAGGAGGAACTTAACGGAGGACCATGGGGGAGAAGAAGGGAGAAATAGTGGGGGAGAGGGAGAGAGGCAAACCATGAGAGACTCTTGAATGCTGAGAACAAACTGAGGACTGATGGGTGTGTGGGGGAGGGGGGAGATGGGCATGGAGGAGGGCACTTGTTGGGATGAGCACTGGGTGTTATATGGAAACCAACTTCACAATGAACTATTTGTAAAAAAAAAAAAAAAGTGTTTATTCATGTCTTTTGCCCATTTCTTCACTGGATTATTTGTTTTTTGGGTCTTGAGTTTGAGAAGTTCTTCATAGAGTTTGGATACTAATCCTTTATCTGATATGTCATTTGCAAAACTCTTCTCCCATTCTGTCAGTTACCTTTTAGCTTTGCTGATTGTTTCCTTCACTGTGCAGAAGCTTTATCTTGATGAGGTCCCAATAGTTCATTTTTGCTTTTGTTTCTCTTGCCTCTGGAAATGTGTTGAATAAGAACTTGCTGTGGTCAAGGTCAAAGAGGATTTTGTCTGCTTTCTTCTCTAGGATTTTGATGGCTTCTTGTCTTACATTTTGGTCTTTCATCCATTTTTGAATTTATTTGTGTATGGTGTAAGAAAGTGGTCCAGGTTCATTTTTCTGCATGTCGCTGTCCAGTTTTTCCTAACATCTTTGGGTGCTGTGGACTCTTCCTGGAAGAAAGAAATCAGAGAACATCTCCTTTTCTTTCAACCCATCCCCAACTTTCACCCCTGTTCTGTAGAAGCCAAAATTGATTAGGCTGGCTAATTTGAAGAAAAAAGATGAAGAAGGCTCTGTGTTGTTAAAGTAGAAGAAGGAAATGATCTGGTTTGCTCTGATGAAGATCACTGGAGATAGTTGAATCACTTGCCACGGAAAGCACTAGTCATCTCAGCCTTCTAAGCTCCTCTGGAGGGCCCATGTCTGAGCTCAGCAATGGGGGAGGGGATAACCAAGTTGCATCATAGTTGACAGCCTTCCATTGAACCATGTGGGCCTGGACAAGGACCAATGGCAATAGCATCCAAAAGTGACTAATGACTAACAGTTTCCACTATTTTCCTTGATTATTGGCACAAAGGGGTAATAAAAACAGAGATATTTTTATTCTTAGACTTGATAAGAGAAGAAACTACTTGGTATAACTCTCTTTTTAGAAAAAGAGACAAATATTTCTTGTATTTAGTGTTAGAGAACAATTGCCATCTCCCTCACTCTTGTGTCATTTATGTGCCAGATGCTGCTGTATTTAATAGAATAAGATACAAAACACTCAGTAAAATAAATGAAGGTGTAGCAAAACCAAACTATATGTCATTTGTGGGAAATGCAGCATAAATAAATTCTAATCTAAGTAAAAATGAAAGGATAAACATTTATACCTTGTAAATATTTATCTTAAGAAAACTAAAGTGACATTTCAGACAAGACACTTTGGATGCTTTTGATGTTCAGACAAGAAGTAATATAAAGAGAAACATCTTAAAATGATAACCGAGTTAGTCATTTTATCAAGAACACATAATCATAAACATGTATGTACTTAATTACAAGCCTTCAAAAACATATGAAGTAAAAACTGACATAACTAGACTGCATGGCTGCACCTGGCACATGATTTTGGCCAGGACTGCCCCCACAATCCACACCCAGAATGGCTCCCACACATGGTGGGTGGCCTTGGCTGGGACTGGTATCCTCCCAAAGAGGCTCTCACCCCTGGTGGTTATGAACCAGCCCCTTAGAGGACCAGCATGCCTTAGCAATAATGGATGGGTATTGCAGCCAGCCAGGCTGGGGGCCAGCTTCACCCACAAGTGGCCCAACTGCAATAGGAGGGCACAAGCAGCTCATGCAGGCGACACCCCTAGACCACCTGTTCAGGTAATCGGGGTAAGTGCACTTCTCAGTCCCGCATGACACTTTCTATATAAGACAAGGAGATATAGCTGACCTAATAGATAGAAACAAATACAGAGAGTGAGAGTCAGGCAAAAGTGAAAAGACAAAGAAATAAGTTCCAAATGAAAGAAAAAGATAAACCCTCAGAAAAAGAACGAAATAACGTGGAGATAAGCAATTTACCAGAAAAAGTTTCAAAGTAATGGTCATAAAAATGCTCACCAATCATGGGAAAAGAATGGATAAACACAGCAAGAACTTCAGCAAAGAGATTGTAAGTATAAAAATGAACCAATCAAAACTGAAGAATACAATAAATGAAATGAAAAAATACAATGGGGGAAATCAACAGCAGATTTAATGATGCATAAGAACGAATCAAGCATGTAGAAGACAGGTAATGGAAATCACCCAAACTGAATAACTAAAAGAAATAGAATTTTAGAAAAAGAAGATAATTCAAGGAGTCTCCGGGATAACTTCAAGCATACTAACATTCACATTAGAAAGGGAAATAGAAACAAGGTGGCAAAAAACTTACTTGAAGAAATAAGAGCTGAAAACTTCCCTAACCTGGGAAAGGAAACATATCTAGATCCAGGAGATCTCCAAACAGAGAACTCCAAACAAGGTGAACCCAAAGAAGTCCAAAGATAGATTAAAGTAACAAAAATTAAAGATAAAAAGAGAATCATAAAAGCAGCAAGAGAAAAAACAACCTATAGTTTCAAAGTACTGAAAGGAAAACGCCCTATAACCAAGAATACTCTACCCTGGAGAATTAAAGGACAGGGAGGCTCCTGGGTGGCTCAGTCGCTTAAGTGTCAGACTTTGGCTCAGGTTGTAACCGTTTGGCTCACGGTTAGTGGGTTCGAGCCCCGGGTCAGGCTCTCCGCTGACAGCTCAGAGCCTGAAGCCTGCTTCAGATTCTGTGTCTCCCTCTCTCTCTGCTCCTCCCCGCCTCAAGCTCTGTCTCTCTCTGTCTCAAAAATAAAAATAAACATTAAAAAAAAAATTAAAGGAGAGAGAAAGAGTTTCCCAGATGAAAAAAAATGTTAATGGAGTGCATTACCACTAAACCAGCCTTACAAGAAATGTTCAAGGGACTTCTGTCAGTGGAAAATAAAGGGCCATAACTAGAAGTGAGAAAATTATGAAAGAGAATATTTTACTGGTATAAAAATATAGCAAAGGTAGTGAATCAAATACTTATAAAGCTTGTATAAAGGTTAAGAAACAAAAATAGTCAAATCAACTATATCAACAATAATTAGTTAAGGGACACAAAAATAAAAAGAAGTAAAATATGACATCAAAAGTATAAAAAGAGGACAGGGCGCCTGGGTGGCTCAGTTGGTTAAGCATCCGACTTCGGCTCAGGTCATGATCTCACGGTTTGTGGGTTCAAGCCCTGAGTTGGGCTCTGTGCTGACAGCTCAGAGCCTGGAGCCTGCTTCAGATTCTGTGTCTCCCTCTCTCTCTGACTCTCCCCTGCTCATGTGCCCGCTCCCTCTCTCTCAGAAATAAATAAAACATTAAAAATTTTTTAAAAAGCATAAAAAGAAGAGATGTAGAGCTTTTATTTTTTATTATTGTTTTTGAGATGTAGAGCTTTTAGAATGTGTTTCAATTTAAACAATCATCCACTTCAATAGATTGTTATGTGTGTTATATATGAACCACATGGTAATCACATACCAAAAACCTAAAATAGATACACAAAAAGTAAAGGAGAAAGGAACATAAGGCTAAAGAAAGCCATCAAATTATAAGGAAAGAAAGCAAAATAAAAAGAAAGAAACAGAGAAGTTCTATGAAAACAACCAGAAAATAATTAAAATTGCAAAAAGTACATACCTATCAATAATTATTTTAAATGTAAATGGACTAAATGCTTCAACAAAAGGATATATGGTGACTGAATAAAATAAATAAGATTCATGTATATGCTGCATACAAGAATCTAATTTCAGATCTAAAGACACATATAGACTGAAAATGAAGGTATGGAAAGAGCTACTCCATGCAAATGGAAACAAAAAGTATGCTGGGGTAGCAATACTTAAAATACAATAAATAGACTTTAAAACAAAAACTGTAACAAGAGGAAAAGAAGGACACTACATAATTAAAAAGGAATCAATCCAGCAAGTGGATTAAATAAATGTAAATATCTATGCACCCAACATAGAAGCACTTATATGTATATATAAAGTCAATATTAACAAACTAAAGGGAGAAATTAATAATAATACAATAATACTAGGGAATTTCAACACCTCAATTACATCAATGGATACATCAATTACATCAATGGATCATCCAAGCAGAAAACCAATAAGGAAAAAGTGATCTTAAATGATACATTAGGGGCACCAAGGTGGCTCAGTTGGTTAAGGATCTGACTTCAGCTCAGGTCATGATCCCACAGTTCGTGAATTTGAGCCCTGTGTCAGACTCTGTGCTGACAGCTCAGAGCCTGGAGCCTACTTCGGATTCCGTGTCTCTGTCTGCCCTTCCCCTGTTAGCACTCTGTTTCTCTTACACACAAAAATAAACCTTAATTTTTTTTAAAAGATACATTAGACCTGATAGATTTAATAGATATACCTTTGACTCTTGAACAATATGAGTTTGAAGTGCATGAGTCCACTTATATGTGGAATTTTTAAAAATAAATACAGTGCAGTGCTGTAAATATATTTTCTCTTCCTTATGGTTTTCTTAGTAACATTTTCTTAGCTTACTTTATTATACAAATACAGTGTATAGTGCATATAACATACAAAATATGTGTTAATCAACTATTTATGTTGTTGATAAGTCTTCTGCTCAACATATTTTTAGTACTTAAGGGTTTGGAGTCAAAAGTTATACATGGATTTCAGATTGTGCAAGGGCTTGGTGCCCCTAACCACAGCGTTGTTTGAAGTTAACTGTATATAGAAGATTTTATCCAAAAATAGCAGAATACAGATTTTTTTCAAGTGCACATGGAACATTCTCCAGGATAGATCACATGTTAGGCTATAGGTCTCAATAAATTTGAGATTGAAATCAATATCAAACATCTTTTGTGACACATGGTATGAAATTAGAAATTACAAAAAGAAAAACTGAAAAAAAACCCAAAAAAATATATGGAGGCTAAACAACATACTACTAAACAACTGATGGGTCAACCAAGAAATCCAAGAAAATATTAAGAAATGCATGGATGCAGATACACATGGAAACACAATGCTCCAAAATCTAGAGGGCTCAGCAAAAGTGGTTCTAAGAGAGAAGTTTATAGTGATATAGGCCCACCTCAAGAAAGAAGAAATATCTTAAATAAATAATCTAAGCTTACATTTAAAGAAACTAGAGAAAAAAGAAAGCCCAAAGTTAATAGAAGGAAGAAAATGATACGGATCAGGGTGGAAATAAATGTAATGGAGACCAAAAAAAGAAAAAAGAAAAAAGAAAAAAATTAATGAAACCGAGGGCTGGTTCTTTGAAAAGACAAGCAAAGTTGGTAAACATTCAGCAAGATTCATCAAAGAAAAAAAGAGGACCCAAATCTATAAAAGAAGAAATGAAAGAGGAGCCATTAAAACCAATACCATAGAAATACAGAAGAGTATAAGAGACTATTGACAATTATATACCAACAAATTAGACAATCTAGAAGAAATGGATAAATTCCTAGAAACATATAATCCTCCAAAATTGAATCAGGACAAAATGGAAAATTTGAACAGAGTGATTACTCATAACAAAGTAGAACCAGTAATCAAAACAATACAACAAACAAATGTTCATGATCAGATGCTTTTGGAGGTGAATTCTACCAAACATTTAAAAAGGGTTAATACCTGTCTTTCTGAAACTATTCCAAAAAAATAGAAATGGAAGGAAAACTTCCAAATTCATTCTATGCAGCCAGGATCACCCTGACACCAAAACCTGATAAAGACACTACAAACCCAGAAAACTACAGGCCAAAATCCCTAATAAACATAGATGCAAAATTCAACAAAATATTAGCAAATAGAATTCAATACATTTAAAATTTTTTTAATGTTTTTTTTTAAATTTATTTCTGAGAGAGAGAGAGAGAGACAGCATGAGCAGGGGAGGGTCAGAAAGAGAGGGAGGTACAGAATCTGAAACAAGCTCCAGGCTCTGAGATAGCTGTCAACACAGAGCCCGACGCAGGTCTCGAACCCACAAACCATGAGATCATGATCTGAGCCGAATTCAGACACTTAACCGACTGAGCCACCCAGGCTCAAATTCAATACATTTTAAAAATCATTCACTACAATCAAGTAGGATTTAATTTGGGATGGAATTATGGTCGATATTTATAAGTCAGCCATTGTGATAAATCACATTAGCAAGAGAAAGGATAAAAAACATATGATCATCTCAATAGATGTAGAAAAAGCGTTTGGAAAAAAATGCAATGCCCATTCACACATAAACTCTCAGCAAAGTGGGGTTAGAGGGAACATAACTGAACATAATAAAGGACATATATGACAAACTCACAGCTAACGTCATACTCAATGGTGAAAACCTGGAAACTTTTCCATTAAGAGTAGAAACAAGACAAGGGGATGTCCACTCTCACCGTTTTTATTCAGAATAATTCTGGAAGTACTAGCTTCAGCCATTAGACAATAAAAGAAGTAAAAGAGATCCAAATTGATAAAAAAAATAAGTAATGATATTTTAAATGATATTTATAAATTATATTTTGCTCTAGGTAAAAAAAAAAAAAACCCTAAAGATGCCAGCAAAAAACTAGTAGAACTGGTTGCAAAATACAAAATTAATATACAGAAATCTGTTGCATTTCTATACACTAATAGTGAATTAGCAGAAAGAGAAATTTTTAGGACAACAATTATATTTACTATTGTAACATAAAGAACAAAATACCTAAGAATTAACCAATGAGGTAAAAGATCTGTACTCTGGAAACCATGACATGGATGAAAGAAATTGAAGATGACACAAACAAATGGAAAGATATTCCAAGCTCATGTATTAAAAGAATTAATATTGTTAAATGACTATACTACCCAAAGCAAACAGATTTAATTCAATCTTTATCAAAATAATGATAGTATTTTTTATAGACCTAGAACAAATAATTTGTATGGAACCACAGAAGGCCCTGAATCACCAAAGCAATCTTGAGAAAGAATAATAAACCCAGAGGTATCACAATCTCAGATTTCAAACTATACTACAAAGCTGTAGTAATCAAAACAGTATGGTACTGGCACAAAAATAGACACATAGATCAGTGGAACAACATTAAGAGGCCAGAAATATATCCACACTTATTTGGTCAATTAATCTATGACAAAGGAAGCAAGAACATACTTGAACAAAACAAGAACAAAAAAGAGTCTCTTCAATAAATAGTTCTGGGAAAACTGACAGCTATACGTAAAAGAATGAAACTGGACCACCTTCTCCAACTACACACAAAAATAAAATCAAAATGGATTAAAGACCTAAATGTGAGACCTGAAACCATAAAACTCCTGAAAGGAAACTTACTAATCTCTTTTACATCAGCCTTAGAAACATTTTTCTTGATATGACTCCTCATACAAAAGAAACAAAAGCAAAAATAGGCTTTTGGGACTACATCAAAATAAAGAGCTTTTGTACAGTGAAGGAAGTCTCAACAAGATGAAAAGGAAATCTACTGAATGGGAAAAGATATTTGCTAATGATATATTCAATAAAGGATTAATATTCAAAATATATAAAGAACGTATGTAACTCAACACACACACACACACACACACACAAAAACCAAAACAAGTAATCTGATTAAAAATACCTGAATTAAAAATTCAGAATGCCTGAATAGACATTTTTCCAAAGAGGATCTACAGATGACCAACAGACACATGAAGTGATGCTCAACATCACTAATTATTGAAACCACAATGAGATATCTCCTCACAACTTTAAGAATGGTTATTATCAAAAAGACAAGAAATAAGTGTTGGCAAGGATGTGGTAAAAAGGGACCGCTGTGCACTATTAGTGGGAATGTAAACCAGTGCAGCCACTATGGAAAACAGTATAGAGAATCCTCAGAAAAGTTAAAAGTAGAACTACTATACAATCTTGCAATACCACTTCTGGGTATTTATCTGAGTAAAAACAAAAAGACTAATTTGAAAGATAAGTACACCCCCTATGTTCATTGCAGCTTATTTATGATAGCCAAGATATGGAAGCAACATAAGCATCCATCAATAGATGTACTGATAAAGGTATGGTGTACTTACGCAATAGAATATTGCTCAGCCATTAAAAAAATGATATATTGCCATTTGTGAAATATGGATGGCCTTAGAGGTTGTTATGCTAAGTAAATCAAGTCAGACATATAAAAACAAATACTATGATTTTACTTATATGTGAAATATAAAGAAAACAAGCAGAAAAGACTCATAAATACAAAGAACAAACTATAGCTGGTAGAGGGAAAGGGTGGGGATAGGCAAAAGAGGTAAAGGGGATTAAGAGGTACAAATTCCCAGTTAGAAGATAAACAAGTCATGGAGATATAAAGTACACAGCATAGGGAATATAGTCAATAATATTGTAATAACTTTGGTAACTAGACTTACTGTGGTAAACATTTCATAATGTATATAAATGTCACATTACTATGTTGTTCACCTGAAACTAATATATCAACAATACTGCAATAAAAAATAAAGTTAAACTTCTATTTGTCATATGACTCATCAATTTTATTCCTAAGTATATACCAACAAGAAATGCAAACATATGTTCCCACAAAGGCACCTGTACACGAATATTCATAGCAGACTTATAATAGCTTATAACCAGAAACAAGATAAATTAATAAATGTTTAAACATACCATGATATATCCAAACTACTTAATAATAAAATTCAACAGACTATTGGGAAGCCTGGGTGACTCAGTTAAGTGTTCAACTTTGGCTCAGGTCATGATCTCACTGTTTGTGGGTTCAAGCCCCCTGTCGGGCTCTGTGCTGACACATCAGAGTCTGGAGCCTGCTTCAGATTCTTCTTTTCTCTCTCTCTGCTCTTTCCCTGCTCATGCTCATGCTCTGTCTCTTTCAAAAATAAACAGACATTTTTAAAAAAACAACAGACTATTGATAAACACACTATGGATCTCAAAAACATGCTGAGTGAAAGAAACCAGATACCAAAAAATATATACTGTATGATTCCTTTAAGTCACATTTTAGAAAAGGAAAGCTAATCTATAGTGACAGAAGAGAGCAGCAGGTACCTGTATGTGGTGTAAAGAAAAAGGGTACTGATGACAAAGAGGCATGAAGAAACTTTTTTGGAGTAATCGAAATGTTCCATACCTTGATCAGGTGGTAGGTATACAGACATATACATGTTTCAAAACACATGAAATTAGCCAATTAAAGTAGATGCATTATACTCTATGCGTATTAAACTTCAGTGAAGTTGATTTTTAAAATCAAGGCAAAGATAAACATAAAAATATTCAAATATAAAGTTGAAGAAATAGTTTACACTGTAAAGGCATAAGATATGAGAAAGAAATCGTTTACACTATAAAGGCATAAAATATGAGAAAAATTCAAATATTAATCCAGATTAGGTCAACCATCCAAGAAAATGGGAAATGGTAGAGATAAAGGAAACAACATGATTTTTCCTGAGTATAAGGAAGATACAAATCTTCAGATTAAAATGTTGATTCATCCACTGAATCTATTTATTCCTTGGGCTCTTATATATCCATGCTAATGGAGACACCATGGTGCTTTGGATCTCAGCATCAATGTTTTCAGACCATGTCCAATAGACCTCTTTCCATAGTGTACCTTTATTTATGTAAATAACCCTGGAGAAGGACTGGGAGAAATCATCCCTGTATGGACTTGCCATTGTATTGCAGAGTCCTTGGTACCTGGCTTTTAACTTTGAGGTTCCAGGCCTAAAAATACTTTAAATCTGGAAACTGAACAATGGACCATGACTATGTGTTAAGGCAACTACTGCTGTCAATCGTGTAATCATCAATCCTTGACTTCTTTTGATTACATAGATTGACTAGTAGCCCTGTTGGTTACTCTTCTATTTTTTCCTGAGGGACACAGTTTTCTATTAATCACCTCCACACTTATCCATAAGTCAGATTTATCATTACCTTCTTGACCTTGCTATACATTATGATAATTTTATCTACCTGGCTTTGGATGATTGAGTACTAACACTTATCCTCTATTATGTACACGTGCGGGGGCGGGGTGGCTAAGAGGGTCCTATTATCAATGAGCCCAGTTCTGTAATGGCATTTCCTACTATCAGGGCTTACCTGCTAAGAAGTGCCAACACTGAACTTACTGATGCTGGTGGCCCTCTTACAAGGGACATCCTTACTGCTTGGCTAAATGGTGAACACTCTGGGACACAGACGTCTGGCTGGTTTTCCAGCCTTCATAGTGTACCCATTCTAGAATGTGTGCTTCTCTGAGCCTTTATTTTCTTCTTCTACCATCTGCTATGACAACTTTGGTATTTCTACTCTTAGTTAGTATGAGCTATTGCTTTATTCATGCATTTAAGAGCCATGGTAAGGGTGTGTTTGCACCATCTCTTTGTGTTCTTGCTAAAATTTTAAATCATCCTAGAAGAGTCTTTCAAATTGATAAGATCTCTTCTTGAACAATATTTTCTGACTCCTTGATCCAGCACCCTCAGAAACCATCTATAATCTTTCAGTACATGTTTATAAAGCGTGGCTAAGTCCTGTACCTCTTTAGGGAATTGTCCCTTTTCTCCCTTATCCTGCCCAGCATGCCTCTGGCTATTGTGTGGGACAACTTATAAACCCAGTGGCAAAGTGGCTGGTGGGGCCAGATCCTGAGGCAGGCACATGTTGTCTTGCAAGGGAAAGGCTTCTGCGTTGTCTTCAAGCTAGAGAAGAGTGCTGGCTCTTAACAGGGAGGAGCAAACTACTTGTGTAGGGCTCCTGGAAATCTGGAGATTCAAGGTTTTATAGGAAAAGAGTAGCAATCAACAACCAACCCAGGTGTCCCCATCCTACATGTTCCAACCTTAGCATAGCAGATCTGCTTAGGTTGAGAGTTTAACCTCCTCTGAAGTTCAGCTACTCTTACATTAGTTCCTGGTCCTCAGTATTTTCACCCCTTCATTCTGTGGAAGATGAGAACCTCTTTATATGCTATTAAGGAGAATTTCCTCTTTCGCCTCTAGCTTATCTTTTCTACAAAGCCTCAAATAAGTTAGAAAAGGCACTCATTTCCACTGTCTTTGGTATTTCTACCTCTACTTAGTATGAGCTATTGCTCTATTCATGTGTTTCCCTATTTCCCTATTTCTCCAATGGCAGAAACCAATGCTAGCTAATGTGTTTTCTTTTACCAGTATAGCATCCAACTTCATCACCTGTGATCATTTTAACACCTGACCTACCACCTTGTGTCAAAGGCTAGATGTCCTCCACTTACCACAAGCAGCACCACCTGTCACAGGTTGGAGTCTCCAGAAAGCAGACTCTAAGATGGAAATTATCATGCAGAAGGTTGGAGAGGATATAGGATTGGGCAGAGGTAGAAACTGAGATGTTATGCAGTATGAGTGCAGCTTTTACTGATCCTGTGGAGATTTCTGAAGATGAAACAACCCTTCAGAGCTGTTCACAACTGGAGTAAGAAAGCTGAGCCTTTACATCTCTGTGCCAACAGTCACTGGATGTGGACAACCCAAAGAAGTAGCATGACTTTGGCAAGGTGGCTCTCTTCAGCTAGAGGCACTCCCAGTAGCTTCTTTATCCCTGAAGGGGAATTTGGACAGCACATCTTAATAACCATCCATCCTTATCTTTTATGAAAGGGCTAAAAATTGCTCTTTCTTTATGTGTGTGTGTCATTGACAGTATAAACTGAGACTAATATATGTAATTATATTATTATATTAAATTATAATTAATATAATTTGACAGTTTATACTGTCAAAATATAGTCTAGATATATACATACACATATATATTGTGTGTGTGTGTATACATATATATATACACTTCTACATATATCTCTGAATAGATGTATGCTTCCAAATATATATACTTCTACACACACACACACACACACACACACACACACACACACACACACCTAGATATCTTGGAGCTCCAGTCCTTGTGACCCCCTTCACCTCCTAGAACCTCCTGGTCATAAGCATTGCTATGACCACAGTGAGGTTTCTTTCTTTCTCTTTCTCTCTCTCTGCAAGCTTTTGTCCTTTCTGTTTTGAATATATTAATGTTTACTATCTATCAAACACTTATGAAGCAGGCCCATACTAAGAAATAGACAATGGATTTCTTTTCATGAATTACCTAATCATTATTTAATCCTATTTAGAAATCATGAAATTATTTTATGGGTAAGAAAATAGAGATTTAAGGTGAATAGGGTGAAGGGTGTTTCTAAGTCCCACAGCTAGTTCTTGTTAAAATCTGTGTGTGAACCCAGATCTGACTCCAATTTCCTTGATTGTAATGACAACAATGACAAAAGCTGTCTGCTTTTTTACCTCCCTCTCCCTCAGCTAAGGGTCAACAAGTGCATTGTGTGCCACTGTTTTTAACCAAGCCCTGTTACTGACAGCACGTACACCGAAACAGTGCCCTTTTTGAGACACATTTTATAAAATCATTTCTCTAAAGTCATGACCATTTCCCTATACATTCCCACAACATTCAAAGCAAGACTTACTTGTCCTCTGAAAGCTCAGCTGAAATCCCCCTTTCCAACTGTATTTTCCGCAGGTATTCCAGACCAAAAAAACATCCTTGTGCCTAACAAATCTCTCCCGCTAAGAATTATTTATTCACGTTTTTACTACTTAGCATCTTCATGTTTGGATCTGTTCCCCTCGACAGACTGTAAACCAGTACATACATGTTTTTACATCTCTACTCTTCATGATATATTGCACATAGGAGATATCTGAAAGCACATCACATTAATTTTGTATCAGTGCTATGTGTCATGAAATTCTTAGAAATATGTTTTGGGATCTCTTCTTTTTCCTCATTCTCTAATAGTGATGCAACTTTTATCTTTTCTTATGTTTCCCATAATGCCGAAATCCTTATCTATTCTATATATTTTTCACTCTGCACTTGGTCTCTTGTGTAACTCTGCTCTGGGAACCCCAGGCATTTAATTTTATTAGTAGTGATTAACACAGCTGGTTATTTTCCATATAAGGCTAACACATAAGGCTCTCGTGGATGTGTCCAAACTTTTTTTTACTATGATTAAACTCAACAGACCTAGGGAAAATCTTTTATGACTTATTGTATATAGTGGTTAAAGAGAAATTTTAGAATGGTTTAAAATCTTGCTGTGTGTAATCCATGGACCAGCAGCATCAGTATCATCTGGGAGCTTGTTATAAATGCAGAACCTCATTCCCCATCCAGGTATGCTGAGTCAGAATCTGCCTTTTAACAAGATTTTCAAATGATTGCTATGAGTATTAGGCTTCAGATCAGAAATACTGGTTTTAAGAAACAATTTAGGGGTGCCTGGGTGGCTCAGTAGATTAAGTGTCAGACTCTTGATCTTGGCTCATGCCATGATCTCATGGTTTATGAGTTTGAGTCCCACATTGGGCACTGTGCTGATAGGGTGGAGCCTGTTTGGGATTCTCTCTCTTCTTCTCTCTGCCCCTCCCCCACTGGTTCTTGTTCTCATTCTCTCTCTCAAAATAAAT
This sequence comes from Hyaena hyaena, assembly GCF_003009895.1. Lineage (NCBI taxonomy): Eukaryota > Metazoa > Chordata > Mammalia > Carnivora > Hyaenidae > Hyaena > Hyaena hyaena. The sequence continues at coordinate 4,475,929 of NW_024080685.1, forward strand.
AAAATTTAAAAAAAAAAACAATTTAATGGCAGCTGTATATACAAATGGCTATGTCTGATGCTTCATACAGTTCTCGTAACCTCAACAACACTGAAGGTAGATAAATGGTGTATTTCTATTTTATAGATGAGAAATAAGTCTCAGATGCTAACTCACCCCAAGAATGATTCCAAATCATTCTTCTTCTAGTCAGTTATGCTGATCTTGGAACCCAGAGTCGTTTGCTTTGAAGACTCTCTTTCCAATGTTCTAATGTAGATATAGCAGGAAATACCAGCATCTTCCCATCCCTAAGATCATACCATCCCAGAGTGCACTGGCTGGATTTAGCCCTGCCCCTCTCAGCAGTTCTCAATCAGTGACTGATGAGAGTTAGTGTCTAAAGGCCCTACCGCCTTGAGCCCCCAGGTGAGATAATTCTGTGTTGGTTTAAAGTATCTCAAACTTTCTTTGCAGGATTAATTTCCAATTGACCACTATGATAGATGGCTTAATAATTCATCAATTTTTACTGTTTTTCCTATTTCCCTGTACCTCCCAACAAAGTGTTCATAATTAAATCCTTATTTCAGACTCTGCTTCTGGAGGGAATCAGCATTAAGACAGCAGAAAAGTCAGCTCAATTCTTAGGAGAGATTTCTCACACAAAAAAAAGCATGGAGAAGTGAATAATCTTGATTATAATGAGTATATATACCATTAGCAATAGTGAGATTTTTTTATAAGACTGGTGACAGGTGAAAGATGGACTCTGTGATATTTATGTAAATAAGTGTCATTGGGGAATCCAAGAGATTAAAAAAAAAAAAAAATTGAGTCAGCTCCTTCCCCAGTGGAGAAAGAGATGTGATTTTCTTCTACAGGAATCTGTTACATGGATCTTTAGACAGAATCTCTTGTCCTTGGTTTAGAACTATTATCTGTGGGAAGAACAAACAAATGTCTTTGGAACATATACACTTTCTGTTCCTTGAGCATTCATACATAAAAGTAAGAGAAATTGTAACTGAACCAATGAGTTCACTCCTTGGTGAGTCACAGAAGCTGCACCAAGTTGTCCATTGTACAAAGCATGCTTTATTTGCAGCAAATAAGAAGATCATGGGGAATGGTTTCCAAAGTGGTGACTCCCTGAGAAAGGGTGAATGGGTGCCTTTTGTTTGGAGTTAGGATGAATACTTGTCATCATATGTAGAGGAGGGCATAAGGTCACACATGTACCTTAAGGAAACATGCCTATACATACATTGTATGTTATGTAAATAAGGCTGAGGCTCCTTCTTGGGTGGGGATTTTAGTATTAAAAGAGGCTAAAGGCAATTCTAGTCATGGATGTGCTGGGGTGGTCACTCCATGGTCCACCTGAGCAGGTGCGAGCCAGGGGTTTTAGCCCAAAGGGACTGGGTGGTTAGGCCGCCATCCCTGAGAGGTGGTTTCAGGCTTCATTGCCTGAGTTAAGAGGTAAGCCATAAAGAAGAACTTAAGGAAAAATGTAAGACATAGGAGACAAAATGACAGTAAGTGACTGCCTAGGCTCTTGAACCTAGTGAATCCTGTAACCTCGCTTAAGAACCCTGGCAGGCAGACTCTAGAGCCCACATTTTTAATTACAACAGAGAGTCCCCCTCCCCAATACAATAGCTTTGTACTCCCAGAGGTGGATAAGGCAGATATTGTGCTGAAAGTCCCCCTTAGAGAAGTTGAAGGGGAAAGGCCAAGTCCCCAGTGGTGCAATCCTTAGTGCAGTAAAGTTCCCCATTCCCCCAGAGGTGGGGGATGGGGTGGGGACAGCAGCAAATAAACAGTCACAGACCTTGAGGAGCCCAAGCGGGGTTTTCCTGGGTCCATTTTGCTTCACAAGCAATTTTCCATGGATTTTCACCAGGCTGCATCAAGTTGTCAGTGGTCTTCAAACTGTTCCACTGAGTCTTCAGGTCAGTTGGCAGACTCAAAGGTCTTGTGGGGAAAGAGAGGACTCAGAAGAGGGGCCCAGGCTCCTGCTGATTACAACTTGGGCAACTGTACTTTCACCTGTTTTAGTCTCAATATAGGAATGATGAATAAGGATTTGTTTGCAAAAGGAAGACGGGTTTCTGCAGCTAAAATAAAAAGTTTAAAAATCACTGTTCTGGCTGTCATTTCAAAACAATCAGGAGAAAATGAATTAGTTAGGTGGATCACACGTCCCTCCTCCTCCCCAAATACAACTCATGTTCAACCTGGGTCCGTAGAGAAAAGATGATATTGGTATTTGGCATTTGTGGAGCACTGGACAGAACATAATCAAATCTCTGTGCCAAAGGCTTTCTGTGAGTTTGTTCCTAGCCTAACAAAGTTTCTTTTAATTGTTTGCTTCAGGTCTTTACAAAATGAAAAAAAAAAAAAAAGGAAAAAAAATCCCCATAGGGCCATCTCAGAAACATCTATGAATGATATCCCTTCCATTCAAACCTGGTAACTTTTCCTTTTGCTTTCCTACAGCATCCAGCAATTATTTGACTATCCGTTATGCATAAAACACAATGGAGCCTGCGGTCAAAGGACTCACAATCTAATCGGTAAGAGGACCTAAGTAATTTTCTATGCCGGTCATGGTAATTGCTGGTACCTCCTGTTGCTGAGAAAGGAGAGCATGCCAACAGCTGTGAGTTGTGAGAAAATTGATAAAAGAATTGGCAATCAGGTTTGACGTTAAAGAAATTCAGTCCACCGAATGGATATGTAATTAGTTTCCCAAGAGAAGATGAAATAACTACCTCACAGGAGCACAAGTAACAGGAACAAATCCCACAGATCTTGAAAAGCCTTCTTGGAAGGCAGGAACTGGGCTTTTTAATATGTCTTTTCCTAGCGGACTCTCCTATCCCACACACTCTTCAACATTTGGGCCTATGTGTCAAATTCAATAGACCTTTTTTTATGATCTAAATGGACTTCTGTATGGTTCAGCTCATAGTTGATGATGACAGCACACCTTCCTTATTGATATAATTCTTTTTTTAAATGTTTGTTTATTTATTTTTGAGAGACAGAACGTGTATGTGCCAGCTGGTGAGGGGCAGAAAGAGACGGAGAGTGAAAATCTCAGGCAGGTTCTGTGCTGTTAGTGAAGAGCCTGACTCAGGCTCAATCCCACAAACAATGAGATCATGACCTGAGCCAAAATCAAGAGTCAGACACTTAACCAACTAAGCCACCCAGGTGCCCCTATTGATCTAATTATAATAACAATGTGTCAGCAAGCAGTGTTTGTGGAGAGTCAAATGTGTATAGTCCTGTAGGGTAATCTACTTATTATAAAATAAATATACTTAAAATTTCCTAAAACATCCAGGTCTAGACAAATGTCCATCAGTGGATGGTAAAGAAGATGTGGTTTATACATATAATGGAGTATTACTCAGCAATCAAAAAGAATGAAGTCTTGCCATTTGCGACTATGTGGATGGAACTAGAGGGTATCACGCTAAGTGAAATTAGTCAAAGAAAGAAAATGGTATCTTCTTCATTTGAAAGAAAATATCATATGACTTCACTCATATGAGGACTTTAAGATATAAAACAGATGAACATAAGGGAAGGAAGCAAAAATAATATAAAAACAGGGAAGGGGACAAAAACATAAGAGACTCTTAAACATGGAGAACAAACAGAGGGTTACTGGAGGGGTTGTTGGAGGGGGGGATGGGCTAAATGGGTAAGGGGCATTAAGGAATTTACTCTTGAAATCATTGTTACACTATATGCTAACTAATTTAGATGTAAATTTAAAAAAAGCTAATTAAATAAAAATTTTTTTAAAAAGCCAGGACTAGAAATGTATGTTCCTACCTTTTTTTAACGAGTCCATCCCAGGGTTTAAAAAAGTACACCTATCAGAGAAAAACTGGTGGTTTCCAGGAGGGAGGTGGGTGGGAGGATGGGCAAAATAGGTGAAGGGGATTCAGAGGTACAAACTTCCAGTTATAAATAAGTCACAGAGACGAAACGTACATGAATATGACTATGCATGTAGTGAATAGTATTGTAACAATGTCATATGAGGACAGATGGTAACTCCATTTATCATGGTGAGCACTGAGTAGTGTATACAATTGTGGAATCACTGTGTTGTACACCTGAAATGAATATAACATTGTATTTTAATCATAATTCATTAAAAAGATATACCTGTTACAAAAGCAAAGCATTGCACAAAACTTTTACTCCCTAATTTGCACTGTTCCCTCAAATAATAGGGGTTAGAGAAGAGACCAAGTGTAAGTCAAGGCATATCAGCTCTAAAACTATTGCTGTGCTTTTATTCCCTGGACCATACTTTTCTTTCTCCTTTTTAAAGAACGTTATCATTGTGATAAATATAAATACTGTAAAATTTACCATATGCTTTGCTTTAAATTATAAAATTAAGTTTTTAGAATGTGAAATGTGAAAATCAAGACCCTTGAATGTTCTTCAATTTATAGCTTCTATTTTTCCTACAAGCACATAAAGTACCAAAATATTTCACAAGTCCTGTCCTTCCCTCTCCTAATGTTAGCACATTTCCTTTCTCCTTTTACCCTAAGTAAGCCTTTTAAATAGCAACAAGTAAAATGTGTCCACCAGTCATCATTCACCAACACAACCATAAGAATGGTGTGAGATGTTTGACAAGTTGTACCTCTAGAATTAGGTTGCAAATTATGGTATTAAAGGAAATTTCAGGATTTCAGTATATGTCCCAAATTTTGTAAGTTAAGAATAGTAACCACTTTCCCCACAAGTACTTCTTGGCATGGTTTATAATCCATTCAGAGCCTCTTTACAAAATGGAGGGAAGCTATTTTTTTCCTCCATATCAGGACTTACACAACAACTAAAACAGCATAAAGTTAGGGTGGGCTACCTCAAAGTAGCCCCACCATCACTGAAGAGATTGAAGCAGAGGTAAAACAACCTACTGAGGAAATCAACCAGAGGTAGAAGAGTGTCAGGATTTATAGGTTCAGGGGTCCTTCAATGGCCAGCACTAGCAAGGGACTCAGTAATCATAAACAGGAATTTCCTTCTTTTTGTATTTTGTCTCCAATCCATCCGATTTGAATCTGCCACCTACAATATGAGCAATCTCTTAGATGCTCAGGCTCCCACATGGGCTAGAGAAATCTTCCAAATCTGTGGGGACCTGGGTATCCAAGAGGCACAAGAAGACACTAGATGGGAATCAGTGCTGGGTGCTAGTTACTGGCAGGTTGCATGACCTTTGAAGTTACTCAGCCTTCCTGGGCTTTCCTATTTTCAAATGCAAACTCAGGACACAAGGCTGGATGCCCTCATATCTATTATGTGATCATTCCTTGCCTCCTTCCTCTTCTCCCTAGGCAATAAATGTTGTTTCTTTAAATTCCTGGTCACTAATAAATGCCAGATAATCCAATCCATCTTCTTCACATTTTTAATCTGAATGTTGAGAAGCAACTAGCAGTGTCTGCCACAGGAACCAAGGATCAGCACTCCCGTTGTCTCCCAGCAGCATAATCACACTGCCAAGGTTTAGCTGGTGTGTAATTTTACAGAATAAATGTGTGGTCCCTAACCTCTTTTCCAGTTGCATGTCTCCAGATAACTAAGTCTAGCCACAAAATACAAGCAGAAGTTTTAGATGGCTGTCTCTAGGCATTCCTTAATGGGGTTGTGGGAATGTTTTTGAACTTATTTCATCGTCTTTCCTTCCATCTGGTGCCTCAGCTGAGAATGTGAGGCCAGAATGGCAGTGCTGCGTGGGCCACACTCTGGAGACAGAAGGGCAGTGAGGTGAACGGGCCAGAGAGGCTAGAGGGTGAAGAAGAGCTTCTGGATGGCCTGGGACACCTTCCTTCAAACTGGCCCCTAACGGGAAATGCATTTCTGTCCCTTTGAAGGTACACTTATTTTGGCTTTCAGGTACTCATCATCCTAACGAATAGAGTTTTACCCACACAAATACTTTTTTGTTCAGAAGATTCTTTTTTTTTTTTTTCTAGAGAGAGAGAGAGAGACTGACAGCGTT
>NW_024080685.1:4486865-4593448 GCF_003009895.1 Hyaena hyaena
TGCATTGGAGGCCTCTAATTTATTATGGATCTCATTTATCGCATTTTTTAATTCTTCATGCCTATTTTTATTTTCCATTCTGTCTGTAGCCATAGTTTCTTTGATGTCCCCTATGTTTTTTTCAAGCCCAGCTATTAATTTTACCATTATTATTCTAAAATCTTGTTCAGTTATGCTGCTGATATGTTTTGAGCAGTTCATTAGCTGTCATTTCTTCTTGGAGTTTCTTTGGAGGAGAGCTCTTTTGTTTCGTCATTTTAGTTAGCTTCCCAGCTCTTGTTTTTTTAAAGACCTTTTATGCTCTCTATGAGGGAAAACGAAAAAAGAGAAAAGACGGAGGAGGGAGGGCGAATAATAGGGAGTATAAAATACATAAAAGGGTCAAAAAGGAGAAAAGAAAAGGAAAAAAGAAGAAAACCGATGGACAAAGAATGGTTTAAAGCATGTAACTGGATTTCCCAGCTACAGTTAAATAGCCGTGTGTATGCAGTGCTGGTTGAAGAGCAGAGAAAGAGAGAGAAGAGAGGGCGGGGATGGGGCAAGATTGGAAATAGAATGAACAGGCAGAATGGATAAGAAGCTTTTTCAAAGACGTAAAGGGTAGAATATGGTTGGATAGGTGAGAGAAGGGTGCTGGTATTATCCAGAGAAGCTATATAGTCTAATCACTCCTAAGAGAAAGAGATGAAAATGTCGGTAGGTGTAGAATTTACATCTACAGAATGGACTCATTGTGATTGTTTACGCAAGCCAGCGACCAGAGTTAATAAGGTCAGTGTTCTGGGGAAAAAAGAGAGAAAAGAGAAAGAAGAAGAAAAAAGAAAAAGGGAGGAGGGCAGTTCTCAAGCAGGGATGGGCGTGGCGTGATCCTATCCCTCAGGCGGGAGCTCTGCCTTGGCTGTTGTGGGGAGGGGAGTGACGGTGCTCCAGTCCCTTCTTGAGCCAAGCGTTGCACTTCGCTTTTTTGGGCGTGTAAACTCCCCGTACAGGGGGCGCAGCCAAAGTAGGTTGCACTCTTCAACCCAGGCCAGTCCCAATCTCCAAATCCCAGTCCGCGCGCCCCGCTGAAACTGCCTTAGACACAGCTTCCCAGGCAACCCCCTCGGGGCAATTCCAGGCCCCCTGCCGAGCTCTGGGGGTGGCGTCAGAATCCCTGCTTCCTTCTCTGGGTCGGGCTGGCGAGCACAGGCAGGGGCTTGCCTGCTGGGTGCGCTGAGCCCGAGCCCGCTGGAGTGAGGAAAACCGGGTCCCTCTATGGCTCGTCACTCGAAACACGAACTCACAGGCAAATCTCCCAGTTTTTAGCTCTTTGCCTTCCCTCTCGAGTTCCAGCCAGCCAGGGGCGCGGATGCCCGGTGTCCACGCGCGGCTCTTTCTGGGGCCCCAGCCGCCCGGGAGCTACATTGGCAGCAGGCGCGCTGCCACTCTGATGTCCAGCCTGCCAGGAGCCCACAAAAAGCAGCAGTCTGTGCGCTCAGCCCTCCCGGGACCAGCTGGCGCAAGGGGACCTGGAGTGCAGGTATTTGGCAAGTACGGTCTTTCTATGCCCCGAGCGGAGGTTTTTCTGTTTCGGACTCTCTCTTTTTCCCCTCTCACTCCCCGTAGAGGTTAGAGGGGGATCGCCTCCGACCGTGGAGTCTCCAATCCCGGCCCGATTTTATCTTCCCCAGTTCGCACTCACGTTAGAAGGCTCTCTCAGTGGATTTTGCGTCCTTTTTCTCCCGATCTCTCAGGTTTTGTAAGGTTTCCAATGGCTTCAGATCTTTTCTGTGTGATGTATGGGCACGAGTGCAAGTACGGAGCTCCTTACTTCTCTGCCATCTTGCCCCCTCTCCAGAAGATTCTTAAGGAGTCCCTGTCTAGGTGTAATTTTGGAAAGGTAGCACAGGGGCTGCTTCTGTGATAAGGCAGATATTTTTGTTGTTACCCCATTAAAGCTGTGGGTCCCCTGCCTATCCAAGGTTGTTCCTGGGTCCAAGTGCAGTCATAACACTGGCAAAGTGACCATCATCAGACCTAATTATATTCTAACCAGAAAGTGTCAGCTTGCTGTCTGTATTTAAGAGTCTCTTCTGTTTGCCTCCCTCTCTATCTTATTTTCCCTGAGGGCTGTTGGAAGGGCAGTGGGGGGGTGGGGCGGATGGGCTAAATGGGTGATGGGCATGAAGGGGGGCACTTGCTGGGATGAGCATGGGGTGTGATATGTAAGTGATGAGTCACTAAATTCTACTGAAACCATTACTACACTATATGTTAACTAATTTGGATTTAAATTTTTTAAAAAGTGTTGATTTTTCTCAGTGTATTTTGCTGTCAGAAGTCACGAAGAGTCTTGCAATCTTTATTAGATATGTGTCCAACTCATACCTCATATTTTAAGCAGGCTTCTTTGCTCTTGTGGTTTTACTGAAAATTCCAGAGTTATGTCCCCTGGTAGGCTGTTGAGGAAGAACTTTTTTCTAATGAATGCCAAGCCTTTGAAATTAGACCTTAGTCGCCTCAGGAATGGTGTGTTCAGCTGCCTGAAAACTTTCTGCTTCTTTGCTGTGGATGCTTTTGAATAATTGTTTTTATTATAAGCAGATAACCCTAGGCTAGGCACCTAGGATCCTTAGATTATTCTCTCTATCTCTCTCTTTTCTCGCTTGTTCTGAGCAATGCTAGTAACTAGAACCAAGGACTTACTCAAAGCTAACATCCTGAAGAACAGCTATGCAACCCAGGGTGATCTTTATATCTTTTAGCAACAGGCAGAGGACAGGCACAATCTGACCCGTCTTCAGCCATGCAAACTACTGATACAGCCATGCTTGTGTATACCAGCGGCCTCTCAACCCTGGCGCAGATTATCAAAACCAAAGTTTTCACACAGATTGATCTGTGAGGTTTCTGTCCTATACATGCAGCCACAGAATACCTTCAGCACTTTTTCTGGCTTTGTCTTTCCTTCATTTCCAAAGGATGTTTTTCAAACCTTGACATACTCCTTTCTTCCCTACTCACCTTGGTATTAGGACAAGTCGGCTTTCCCTTTTACTAAGATTAACGGCTTTCCAAATTCTTCATGTTCCTACTTTTTCACTTAAAAAATACCGTCTCCTGGGGCACCTGGGTAGCTCAGTTGGGTAAGCATCTGACTTTGGCTCAGGTCATGAGTGGTTCGTGAGTCCAAGCCCCTCATAGGGCTCACTGCTATCAGCACAGAGCTCATTTTGGATGCTCTGTCCTCTCTCTCTCCCCATCTCTCTCTGCCTGCCTCTCTCTCTTTCTCCCACTCCCTCCCTCCCTCAAAAATGAATAAAACGTTAAAAAAAAATACCATCTCCTAGTAAAAGAAGCAAGCCCCGGAAGACTACATAATAAACAAGTCTACTGAAATGAAATGTCCAGCATAGGTGAATCTGTGGAGACACAAAGTAGATCAGTGATTTCTTAGGGGTGAGAAAGTAGGGGTATGGAAAAATGGCAATTAAGTGGTCCAGGATTTCTTTTTAATGATGAAAATGTGTTAGAATTATCTGTGGTAATGGTCACATGTGCCTGTGAATTTACTTAAAACAACTAAACCATGCACTTTAAATGAGTGAACTGTATTTGTGAATTTTATGTCAGTAAAAACTGTTAAGTACCATGCCAGCAACTATGGTCTGGAGAAACATGTACTAAAATGCAGGTTTTTAAGTGGTTACCAGTTGGTTGAATATTTGTATTTTGTTTAACTTCTGTTTAAATCAATCATCAAATATTTTAAAAAAGGGATCTCCCATAAATATCCAGTTTCTTGAAATCATAATCTCCAGGGTCAGTGGCTCCATATTCCTGCATAGGGACAAGTGCCTGGCTCCTAGTTGCTTAGAACCCCTAAGATGTGACCTGAGTTTTCCCAGGCACCTCATCCTGCTGCCTTGACTTGTTCATCATGTTATTATTGATTGAATATGCTTTAGGTGTCATGTATCTTTTCTCTTCCCTCTGCTCTAAGGACAAAACCTCACAAACCTCTATGGTCTCCTTCCACCACCTTCTTCCCCTTCAGCCTATACACGTTTCCTGGTCTCTATTAACATAAAGAATTTCACGCAAGTAGACAATCTTCTGTTGATCCTGTTACTTTCTCAGGTCAGCTGCTTTATCTCTTCACTTTATTTTTACCTACAAACTTGTCAGGTGTAATTTTTATTCACTACCATTTCTTTACCTCCTACTCCTTTGCTGACAATTTTGGTTTTCATTACTCTACTGAAGCTTCTATTAAAGGTCATTAGAAAAGGGCAGTAAGTCATCAAGTCTAATGCCTTTTTCTTAACTCTTCAATGCTTTGCTGTTTTTTCTTCCCAGAAAATTAAAAAAATTGAAATGGAAAAAAATCATCATCTATTCCCCTAACACCATAATTTTAAAACTCTAAGAAAATGGGTTTTCTTTTGATTTCCCCAGAGTTCTAACATTTCATGGATCTCCTGCAAGGATTCTCCCCTCCCTGTATATATTGGGCTGCCCCACTCATTCAACAAATAATTAACTAAGCTGGGCTGTCGTATTCAGAGCAAATTATGCTTTGTCAATTATACTTTGTAAATCATTGTCTTTGTCAATAATTTATTTCAGTTTCACTTCAGGAATTATTTATAATAACATTTCATAAGCCAATAGCATACAGGAAAATGTTTCTTAATAAACCAATAAAGAAATAACATACTCCAAACCAATGACAATTAATTACACTATTGTTCCAGATAAAGGGGAGATGAAAGAAATGAAGTCCAAATTTAGGTGAGGTGTACCTTTCTACAAGTTGGTTCTTGGAAGTGTCAGCTTAGCCAACCAAGAGATAACATCCAGCTGCCAGCACAAAGCAAAAGTCCCTTATTGCTAGAGCACAATCCTAAGGGAATGATCTTTAGAAGATAGATTTTTAACAGTGTGGAGAAATTCACTGAAGAGTAGCCCTGACTGAATTGGACTTTCTGGGGCACAGGAATGCCAAGGAATTAGCTGAGAGAGAAGGAGTTTATTACCGGCCCAGAATATCTAGCTCATTGACTATCTGGAAGAGCTGTGGGAAGAAAATAATTGCCTGAAAGGAGATGGAAAATCCAGTCAAGGACTTCTACGCCTTAGGTAAGAGGTAGGAGACAAGTGAGGTACTCTGATCTGCTTCCTTTACTCTAGATTTTGCTTAATGGCAAAAGTCAAGAGATAAAGGAGACATTGGAATCTGAACATTTAAAATTCAATTATCCTCAATCCTAAAGCTTCCTTAATGACAGCTATAACTTACACCTTTGCAGAACCTATTATATGCTCTAAAGATTCTTCCTTCTCCAAAGACTTCAAAATGAAAAGACACACAGCTGGCTAAGCACACTATGTTGTAATATGTCCTAGAACTCCTTGTAAACTTTCCTAAAGGAGTGTCCTGAATCACACGTATTGGGCCACCATCCTGCAGCATCATTGTATCTAAGAATCCTTGTCAGGTCAGTGAAAGTAGAGGCTTTACCAAAGCTGGTGGTTTCTTTATTTAATACAAGTCTCATTCTTAGTACTTGGTTATTTAAAACCTAGCTTGCTTATATGCAGTATCTAAAAAACAAAAACAAATGAACAAACAAACAAAACAGACTCTTAAAAACAGAATAAACTAGTGGTTGCCAGAGGGGAGTGGGGTGGGGAATTAGGAGAAATTGGTGAAGGGGACTAAAAGTTACAAACTTCCAGCTATAAAATAAATAAATCATGGAGATGAAACATACAGTATAGGGAATCTAGTCAAGAATATTATAGGGGCACCTGGGTGGCTCAGTCAGTTAAATGTCTGACTTTGGCTCAGGTCATGTTTGTGGGTTCAAATCCTGTGTTGGGGTCTGTGCTGACAGCTCAAAGCCCGGAGCCTCCTTTGGATTCTGTGTCTCCGTCTCTCTGCCCCTCCCCTGAATGCACTCTGTCTCTCTCTCTCAAAAAAAAAATAAACGTTTTTAAAAAATTCTTTTAAAGAATATTATAATAATTGTATAGTGATAGGTGCCAACTACAATTACTGTGGTCAACACCTATCTGACCACACTGAATAATGTATAGAATTGTCAAATTAGTATGTTGTACAACTGAAACTAATATAACATTGTACATCACCTATATGTCAATGGTAAGAAATAAATAAAATAATAAAATAAAATTTCTCTCCATGTGTGGATGCTCAGGGGCAAGTGGACTCTGGTGATGTGGAGTCAGGAACATTTAACTCAAGGACAAATTAAGTTTCAAAAAATGTTTATTTACATTATGTTAAATCTCAAGGTCAGCAGAGCACTTTGGTGCTGATGCCATTGACCGCTATTTACTGTCCAGGAAGCTGCAGTACTGATTCCTAAACTTCTCAGCCACATTATATGAGCTGTTCCCATAATACACACACAAAAGATAATTAGGCAGTCTGGTGAGTAGACTTTGACACTCCATCTCCTTTCCATTCAAATACACGAGGTCAGGGAAAGAGATGTTCCTCCATCCAGAGAACACCAAATCTGTGGCATTTTACACCTAGTCCATGACTAATGATTCCTAATTATTAGGTAACCATTAGGGCATCTGGGTGGCTCAATTGGGTAGGCATCCAACTTCAGCTCAGGTCATGATCTCACAGTTCGTGGGTTCAAGCCCCATGTTAGGCTCTGTGCTGACAGCTCAGAGCCTGGAGCATACTTCAGATTCTGTATCGCCCTCTCTCTCTCTGCCCCTCCCCTACTCGTGCCCTGTCTCTCTCAGTCTCTCAAAAATGAATAAATGTTAAAAAAAATTTTTTTAATTAGGTAACCATACTTGCTTAAAGAATATTTTTTTAGAACTAGACTTCTATGGTAAAATAACTGGTCACTTATACTTTGAATGCCATGAAACATTTGAGAAGTTCTAATAAGCCTGCAGTTGGCTGAAAGCCTTTCCACCTCCACAGGGGCATGCAGCAAGTATTATCATGACAGATGAAATCCATACCTGGCGATTTTCCCGAGGCCTCAGATGCCACTCACATGCAGAACTTCCCAGAGGTTGAGCCCCAGTATATTCAACAAGGACCTGTCAAAACAAGATTATAAAAATAGAGTGTATTTTAAGTGTTTGCTTTTAATAAATTAACACTTATAAAATATATAAGCTTAATACAATTGTGCTGTTACAAAGTAACTTATAAAAATTACTTCAGGCTGTATAGTAATATGAGACAATTGTATAGTTGAATGAAAGAAAACTCTTCTTTCGCTCCCATCTTGGGTCTCTGTGGCAGTATATAAAACCTCATTTGAAATGAAGGTTAAAGTCTAAATTTGATGCATATCCTGACACTAGGCCTGGGCCTATACCGGTGGCCATCCTAAGCTCGACTTTGCTCTTCCTTCTTCAAATGGACACAATTAAATCATATTTTTAAAGTTTTTAAAGAAACAAGATTATTAAGGTTAGTAAGAGAGGGCTAGTCTTTAAACCAAGATGTTGGCAGGATTTTTTTTCATCTTTGATAAGGTTTGCAATATCTCTGGCTATGCAATAATAGGGAATATCATGGTCTAGTTTTTATACCTGGCTTACTGTGTATCTCATGCCAAGGCAGCTGAATATGAGCTTAAGAAAATTTAACAGACAACATGTATGACTGATCTAAAATTCCCCTCTGTCCACAGGGAAAGCAAGACCAAGTGCTCTGGGCAAGAGACGTAGGCAACTACCGACACAAAGTGGCTCAACAGGCGTGCATATTCAGGACAGGGTCTCTGACAGTGGAGAAAGAATAGCTTTTTCACTCATTCCTTAGCAGCCATATTTTTCTGGTATCAGGGAAATAATTCATTTTTTCAACTGTAAATAGAGGACAGAGCCATTAGCTTTGTGTGAACTTAGTATGGCCGGAATACTTTGAGGGATCATTTTGTGGCAGAGGAGAAAGTCTAGGGAAGTAAAAGATCTAGACATTAATGGAAAATTGGGCGAGGGTGAAGGATGGTTAGCAAGCACAGCTCTCACACAGAGACTGCAGACCCACTGCAGTAAGGCGCTGCTGAAATGTGAGAGGCGGAGGACGCTGCCCTCTCCAGCAGGTGACAGATAACGAGAAACCACACTGTGTCCTGGCAGCTTGAGGTTTCTTCTTCTTAGTCACAAATACCTCAGCACTATAGTACTGAAAGTCTGAGGAGGCTTCCCTGCCTGGCTCTTTAAAAGTAAATACAGCCTATACTTCCTTTATTCGCAAACTAGTCAACAGTGCTCAGAATAAAATCCGGTAAATCTGCTGCCTTCTTTGCTGAACCCGTCAAAACAAGAAAAGAATGCTATGTTGGAACATTCCCCTCTATTAATGAAAACCTCCAGTTTCATTTCTCCCCACCACCATCCCCCACCCCATTCATTCACTTATGCATTCAGTCAACAGAGGAACCAAGGGATTCCATGAACTTTCATTGAGCATGTTCTAGTTACAGTGTGAGGAATACAAAAATGGAAGGTTCGACCTCTTCCTGCAGGAACTCACAGTGTAGCTAAGGATAATGTATAAAAATGTTACATAAAAACAAATGGTTGCCTTCCTTAGGGGTGAATGCAATAATGTGGGTGGGTACTTGGTAAAATAGTGGCTCAAAGAAGGGAAACAAGGAATCTACTTAATTGGAATCTTCACAAAGGCTGATATCTGTGCCAGGCACTGTGTCAAATACATTACCTCTTTCAGTTCAGTTAATTGTCCAAGGCCCATCACTTTAAAGATCAGAAAACTAAGTCTCCAAAGAAAGCAAGTAACACACCCACGGCTATGAAACTAATAGGAGGCAGAGACAGGATTCAAGTCCTGGTCCGTCTTTTCAGTTCTCTGACATTCATCACCCAGCAATTGATTGCAAGGACAGTGAGCATGGAACCGCCTGGTCCATTTGGCCAGGGAAGTAGGATCATGTAAGGGATGGTGGCAGTGTGGACAAGTTGAAGCCAAGGCCAACTTTCTCTTCTGACTGCAGAGGGAACAGGATAGAGGAGCCGGTTCTTAGGACTGGCATGAACTCTTAACAGCATTCTTCACCTCCCCATCCATTTCTGCCGCTTTCAAGGAATGCTGTACCCACCTTCTCAGCCTGATAACCATTCCGTGAAGGGCTTTGGAACAATGTAGGGCACTAGCATCAGTGGACAAGGGGAATTCTGTCTTGCTTCCTTTGTATGATCTTTATTTCCTCTTTTTACCCTGGGTAGATTCAGGAAAGAGAAAAAATCTCTTCGTTTAAATGTTGTGACTCCCACATTAATTTTATAAGAGGGTTGTTCCCCCATCTCCACCACTGTGGTCTTCACAGAGAAAGTTCCAGTGAACAATCATATGTTACTGTGAATTTGGGTACATACTTTATTCTACTGATTCTTAACACCCTCGTCCCCATGCCTGGGGTATAAGACAAACTGTAATTCAGAAAACTGGATCATTGCAATTGGGACGGGCACAGAATTGCAATTGCCCCAATGCAATTGCCCCAATGCAACTGGTGCGGGTCCTGACCCTTAGGGATTCTGGTACCAAACCTGCTACCTACCTCTGAGAGTCACTCTTCCAGCAGTTAAGTATTAGTATCTTCATAATCCAGTCAGCTTAGTTCAGCCTTAGAGATGTTTAGCTTTACTCATTACTGACAGTGCTGATGCCAGCTGAGAGAGCACACCAGAAAAATTATTTAAAACCTATCATCTTTTGGGGAGCCTGGCTGGCTCAGTTGGTAGAATGTGCAACTCTTGATCTCAGGGTAATGAGTTCAAGTCCCAGACTGGGTGTGGAGCCTACTTTAAAATATAGTTTAAAAAAAAAAAAACTTGTAATCTTTTCTTATTTGTCCTTGGCATGTGTATATGTCATTAAGGTTTCTGTCCTTTAAACTATGAGTTCACTCCAGACCAATAGGGAGGACTCGGTTCTCACTTCCATTGTCTTCATCTGCCCTCATGGATCCTCTTTCCCCAGGCTTTTCCCTGGGTTAACTTCACAGGCTCTGCTCGTCCCCAAACCACCCATCTCAAAAACCAGTGATGGGCATGGAGGAGGGCACTTGTGGGGATGAGGACTGGGTGTTATATGGAAACCAACTTGACAATAAACTATAAAAGAAAAAAAACCCAAACTGAACACTCCCATAGCAATCACTGCTCACTACTCTTAAAACCACTAAATGAAGTGATGTAGGTAAATCAAACCCAAGGAGGTGAAGTTGGAAGGTTCCCTTTTACAGTTACCAGAAATGAAAATTGCCCCTCACGGCTGAAGCAATTTCTTCTGAGCCATTTCTATTTTCAGTCTGTCTAAGTTTCTATTTCAGACTCCTGTGGCTGGAAAGGCTACAGATTATTATGGACCATATGTATTTTGTAATTTATAGAAGTGCTTGCAAGGATCTTACTTCAATGATAGGAGGGGTAGAGGAAATTGTTGAAAGTTGTATCAAAGTTCTACTTCCTAACCTCAGGGCCAAACACCAAGGGCTTGGTGTGGAGTTGGCATTGGCAAATATATGAGAAAGTTTGTTTGCCTGACTTTGAAAGATGTTGGTGTTTTCATCTGAAAACTTTTGAAAAGACTTAATCTATTGAATCTTCCTTTTCTATTAATTCAGTGTAGGAAGTTTGTAGAAGGTTCATTCAATTCAGCAGGCAACACACAGACACACTAGCTGTGCCTGCATCAGAAGAATGATACTGCTCTTCACTCTTTCATCCCCCTCAACACCTACATATACGTTCCCCACACTCATTCTCCTGCATAGCAAAAGTTCATGGCCCATGTAAATTTGCTGTATGATTGAACTGCATAGAAGATGGTTTTTATTAAAGTGTGGTCACAGCTCCTTGGAGTTTGCAGGAAACTTCCAAGTCAGAGACCTTTACATTGAATGGCTTCAGAAGATGGCAAGATGTATTTTTAATTCAGAAGAGAACAACCCTCCAAATTTATATATAACTTGCTAACCACTTACCACACATGTCTGAAATGTCCATTTAGGGAAGTGTCTCTTTGTCTTTAGAAACCAGTTTCCACAGGAGAAAGAAACAGTCAGAGGTAAAAGCAAAGTCTCTCCTTCCAGCAGAGCAATGTGTGGGCCAAGGACAAAAGTGCTTATTCAAGTTACCATCCCACTTCAAAGAAGCTGATGGCTGTGGGGGAATCACAGAGGCAATTTACGGGAAGTTTGAACTCTTCACTAATTTCAGCCAATACAAGTAATATTCCCTTTTTAAAAAAATAAATGGTTTTAAATAAAAGTGTACTTCACATAATAATTTAATAAAGCTAAACACAGTATCAAAATGTTGATCGTAAGCTTACCTCCAAAAGGCCTAAAGAATGCACTTTCCATGGACACAAATCACATTGTAATTACTTCCTTTTTCTACCTCTTGGTTTAAAACCAAACAACTAAGATAAGGTCTGTTGGCATGACAGTAACTCATGAATTATCCCCTCTCCTATAAGGATACCACGTATTAACTCTATGGGGCAGGATTAAGAGCATTATAAATTCAGGGGGCTTAGAATAAATGTGCTTCTGTTCTCCAAACCCCAGTACAAGGCTGGTTCTTTTATTTTGTGACTAGAAAGAGCTTGTTAAAAGCTTTTCATGCCTAGTAAAGTTCAGCTATATAAAATCCTACCTATTTCAGACTATTAACTGGGTATATGCACTCATACTATTTATGGCTGGTATCACCATATTAGGAATGGTTCTTGAAATTTACTGAGAATCAGAATCCCCTGGGGAGATTTTTCTTTTCTTCAATCAAGATATAATTGACATAAAACATTGTATAAATTTATTTTTTTAATGTTTATTTATTTATTTTGAGAAAGAGAGATAGAGTGCAGGGGAAAAAGCAGCAGAAGAAGAGACAGAGAATCCCAAGCACGCCCCATGCTGTCAGCTCAGAGCCCAGCATGGGCTCGATCCCACCAATGGTGAGATGGTGACCTGAGTGGAAATCAAGAGTCAGAAACTTTACCAATACAGGTGCTCTGTAACATTGTACGAGTTTAACACAACACATGTGCAATGTGTTGATTTGATACATTTATATATTACAAAATGATCACCACCACCATAGCATTCGATAACACCTCCAACATATCATATAATTATCACTTCTTTTCTTGTGATGAGAACATTAAAGATATAGTCTCTTAGCAGCTTTCAAGGATATAATACCGTACTGTTAACTACACTCCCTATGTTATGCATTAGTAGATCTTCAGAACTTGGGGAGTTTATTAACTGTGCAGCTTTTCTAGTCTGACCCCTGTAAATCTGGATTCCATAAGTTGGACTGTGGAATCTACCTGTGTATAAGTGTGCCCATATTGTCCTGATACCTAAAGAACCATAGTCATATTTCACACAACCCTGGCTTGCTCTATCCATGTCATTCACCACCATGTTCTTCATGCCAGCAAAGAGCCTGGCACATGGTCAGTGTGCAACAAATACTGCTGAATGATGGACTTAAAATCAAGGCACCTAGACCAGAAAGCTCACTCATCTTTTTTTTTTTTTTAATGTTTTATTTATTTCTAGGAGAGAGAGAGAGAGAGACAGCGTGAGCAGGGGAGGGTCAGAGAGAGAGGGAGACACAGAATCTGAAATAGGCTCCAGGCTCTGAGCTGGCTGTCAGCACAGAGCCCGACGCAGGGCTCGAACCCACGAACCGAGAGATCATGACCTAAGCGAAAGTCGGACGCTTAACCGACTAAGCCACCCAGGCGCCCCAGCTCATTCATCTTTAACTGATCACTTAGACTCTGAGCTCTAAATTTTCATCTCTACCAAAAGAGAATCATGTACTTCTATATAGAGTTTAGGGTTGTCAGTGACAAACAGCAGCAACAAAAACAATTTTGGCTACCTAAAGAAATAATTGGAAGGACATTGGGTAAGACATGGAATCCAGAGGGAGGCTGCAAAATCAGCCATGGGGAACTGGGCAGCAGGAACCATGACGAGGTCATGCCATGGGCAGTCAGGTGAAAACACAAGTGTTGAATCATTCAAGATTCAAAGCTGTGGATGAGATCATTAAGACTGCCATCCTGCCTCTTGTGCCCTGACTGCTAGGAGTCTATTCAAATTCCACAGTGGAAATGGAACTTACTGTCCCCCAAGACATACAATAGGATATTTCTCCAAAAGAAGAAATTTTGAATGCTGGGCAACTAAATGTACATTATGTTATGATCAGCTTCACTTTAAGAAATCCAGAGAGGTTAATAACTTACAAACAAGTGGGCAAAGTTGTAATTGTAATTCAAATATTTCTTTCTTCTCTCTTTAGACCTCTCTCTTCAGGCTCTACTCTTCCATCATTCCCTTGGATTTGGGTGATCTTGGGCACTCTTCTTCAAACCAACAAGATTAATTTTTGACCAGAGGAGATTAGTAGAAACTGAAAGTTTGTTCCATTTCCTGATTGTGTGCTATTATGAATCACTTGCTGTTAAAACAAAACTGTCAAAGCACCAATTAAACATTTTAAAAGCCAACTAGACTTCAAGGAGTAGAGAGAATCATCTCCAATTTACAGTAAGAAGGAGCAATAACCATTGCTTTGCATCATCTCCCATGTGTGCCCCCTGTTGGGAGTCACACAAGAGTTGGAGATGCGTCACTGGTACTGACATGATGACTGAGTGGACATTCCCTTGAGACCTAGCCTTCCAAAGCCAAGCTGATAAATTCATGTGGCTTTCAAGAAGTTGATGTCAGGAAATGAGATGTGTGATGTATGAGATAGTGCTTCATAAAATATGAAAGAATTTTGAAATTCAAGGTATTTTCCTATCTCTTCATTACTGTGTTTATGTATTTCCATTGAGTATCTCAGGAGCCTACTAGAGCAAGTCAAAGAAGGGAAGAGGGGTGAGCTCTTAGACAACTGGCTTTAGACCCACAGAGGCCCAGCTTCTTCTCTGCCTGGAAACCCTGGTGCTCAGAGCTACTTACAATACCTTGAGGCCAGGGTAAAGGCCCTTGTAGCACTACTTCTGTGGAAGACAAGGTTGTTAGAGCCAGTTTGTCTCCTCCACAAATGGGGATAACAGTTGAAACACTGACACGGGGGCCTGGTCATGGATTTTACTGATACTTGAATCAAAGTCATCCATTTTGTCAGCTTTGTCCTTAAAGCTGTGGGCAACAACATAACTCAAAAACTTTCTTATGGACATTCACCTCTAGAGAACACTATAGCCCACACCGGCCTCTGCTAAAATGAGTGTCAAGTCACAGAATAAACACTTTCATGTCATGGAGCTCAGGGACACTGCTCTAGCTGTATTGACAGGCAGGTCCTGTGGTGTGCCAATGCTGGTGAGCTCTGATTTCTCACTAATCCCCAACTCCGCATTCAGTGAGCTCCCATGGGTAGCAAATGCCACAAGTCAGAACTATTTTCAGAAAGCTGGTTTTAAAACATTTACCAGCACAGGGATGCCTGGATGGCTCAGTCTGTTGAGCATCCCACTTCAGCTCAGGTCATGATCTCATGGTTGGTGAATTCAAGCCCCACATTGGGCTGCTGTCAGCACAAAGCCTGCTTCGGATCCTCAGTTCCATCTCTCTATCCCTCCCCTGCTTGTACTCTCTCAAAAATAAATATTTAAAAATAATAAAACATTTACCAGCACTTTTTTTTTAAACCAATGAAACAAAGGCTTGTTGTATATCACTGAAGTAGGTAGGAGGTCTATGGACATGACTCAAATTTCTGTTCACGTAGTTTGGGCAGCTACTGCTTTTGTGTTCTTTACTAAGACCTCTTATGTTTCATAATTAAGAAAAAAAATTGCTGGGGCACCTGGGTAGCTCAGTTGGTTAGACATCCAATTTCAGCTCAGGTCATGATCTCATGGCTTGTGAGTTCAAGCCCCACATCAGGCTCTGTGCTGACAGCTTGGAGCCTGCTTTAAATTCTGTGTCTCCCTCTCTCTGCCTCTCTCTCTCTCTCAAAAATAAATAAACATTTAAAAAAAGAAAAAATTTGTTGTACTAGAACATTTCAATCACCCTGAGTAAAAATGATGCTAATTTGTGCTTTTAAACTCTGGGCCAGCATGTATTACACTTAGAAACCCAAGTGCATGCTGTAAAGGTACTAAATTGTTGGCTGACTTTCACATGGCATGGGCCACACCTTTTTTTTTTAAATGCATATTGCATAATGCCTGACATATAGTAGACACTCAATTGTCTGTTCATTTGAAAACAAGAATAGAGCAATGATAATGATTTAGTTTATGCATGGACCCTAAGTAAAACTGAACCATAGAAGGAGATTTAATAAGCCTTTCTTTGTTCATGACTCACAGAAGAATGGAGCAAAAAAGTGTGAAAGTCACCACCTTTGACCAAATATGTAGCCATGTATGTATTGATATTGCACTTCTAGAACTTTGACCTACTTGTCTATAGGACTTCAGTCTCACCACCTGCAAAAAGCACCCTACTGATTTCTGGAAAATGTGTAACAAGACCGTCAGTGATTTTTGCTCTAGCTTCCTTGCCAGGATGCATCACAGCTGCCCTACAGAGGCCTTCTGAGGATGCTGCTCTATCACCCTGAGCCTTCATAGCCTCAGAGATTTATTGCTATCTATAGCACACTTAGGGGAAAGGATCTCTACGCAGTTCTGTCTCACTTCCGAAGACAATATGTTCTGGACTTCAAACAAGCATGCTACTTTCCAGAGATGTTATCACACAGAGTGTCTTCAACTTGGCATTCCAACCATCTATCAATGGTCCCAAATAGTCTTTCAGTTTGGGTGGGGATGGAGAATTGACTACCCCACGATACTTCTTTGTGGACCTTGCAATACTAAAAAAAATGTTGCCTTCACAGCACTAGAACAAATAATCCTAAAATTTGTTTGGAACCACAAAAGATCCTGAATAGCCAAAGCAATCTTGAGAGGAAAACAAACAAACAAACAAACAAATCAACCCGGAAGTATCACAACCCCAGACTTCAAGATATACTACCAAGCTTTAGTACTGTCATAAAAATACACACATAAGTCAAGGGACAGAAATAAACCCATACTTATATGGTCAACTAATCTACAACAAAGGGAACAAGAATATACAATGGGGAAAAAACAGCCTCTTCAATAAATCATTCTGGGAAAACCAGAAGATTTCTGGATGAATGAAACTGGACCAGTTTCTCACAACATATGCAAAAATAATTTCAAAATGCATTAAGGATCCAAAAGTGAGACCTAAAACCATAAAAATCCTAAGAGAAAATTTAAACAGTAATCTCTTTGACATTGGCCTTAGCAGCATTCTTCTAGAATGGTCTCTTGAGGCACGGGAAACAAAAGCAAAAATAAACTATTGGGACCACACCAAAATAAAAAGCTTTTGCACAATAAAGAAAGCCATCAACAAAAGGAAAAGGCAACCGACCGAATGGGAGAACATACTGGTAAATGATATATCAGTTAAGGGATTAATATCCAAAATATGTAAAGAACTTATAAAAACTCAATGGCAAAAAACAAATAATCTAATTAGAAATGGGTAGAGGATCTGAAAAAAGGACCTTCTTTTTCCAAAGAAGACACACAGATGGGCAACAGACACTTGAAAAGATGCTCAACAGCATTAATCATTAGGGAAATACAAATCAAAACTACAGTGAGGTATCACCTCACACTCATCAGAGTGGCTAGTATTCAAAAGACAAGAAATAAGACGTGTTGTCAAGGATGTGGAGACAAGGGAAAGCTGAGCTCTGTTAGTGGGGATGCAAACTGGTGTCCCCACTGTGGAAAACAGTATGGAGGTTTCTCAGAAACTTAAAAATAGAAATAATATATGACCCAGAAATTCGACTACTGAATATTTACCCAAAGAAAATGAAAACACAAATCCAGAAAGATATGTGTGCCTCTATGTTTATTGCAGTATTAGTTATAATAGCCAATGTATGGAAGTAACCTAAGTGTCCATAGGTGGGTAAAGATGTGATATAGAGATAGATATAGATATAGATACACACACACACACACACAATGGAGTATTACTCAGTCATAAAAAACAGAATGAGGTCTTGCCATTTGCAACAACATGGATGGACCTAGAAGATATTAAGCTAAGCAAAAGGTGCCCTACATAGCAGGAAAGCAGGTGTCAATATAGTAGAGTCACGGTTATTGGAGGAAACATTCTTCATTATACACCAACAAGTTGAGAGTCCAAAGTAAACATGTTCTACTCAGGAGGAAGGTAGGGTATTACCTAATTCTAAGCTTCAAAAATATCCATGTTCCATTTCTCGCCCATCTACAACACCCTGCTTTGATAAATATAAATAAAGCCATAGCAGTAGAGCTAGAAGAAAACATTTAAAATATCCATGTACTGCCAATGAGGAAGTATTCATTTAGAATACAACATCGGAGTTATGCTGAGCGAAATAAGTCAGGCAGAGAAGGACCAATACCATATGTTTGCACGTATAGGAGGATTAGGGGGAACTTAACGGAGGACCATGGGGGAGACGAAGGGGGGAAATAGTGGGGGAGAGGGAGGGAGGCAAACCATAAGAGACTCTTGAATGCTGAGAACAAACTGAGGACTGATGGGAGGGGTGGGGGGGGGAGGGGGGAGATGGGCATGGAGGAGGGCACTTGTGGGGATGAGCACTGGGTGTTATATGGAAACCAACTTGACAATAAACTATTTGTTAAAAAAAATTTAGATATATATGTTTACAATAAAAACTGCTAACATTTATATTATTAAAAAAAAAGAAAGAAAGAAAAAATACGACATCGGAGTCCTTGAAGAAGATGCTCAACCTGTGAACTTCAGACCCCTAGTGGAAGGCAGAGTGATTACACAGGGTTCTCAAGTCCACCTGAAAAGTTGGGCAGAAAGCAAGAGAGTAAGGGGAGGTGAAATTGGAGAAAAGGTCAGGATCCATGTAAGGAGTTAGCCACCTAAGGACAGTGAGAAGCTTTTGAAGCAGAGCAGTGAGATGATCAGGTTTGTGTTTTGAAAAGATGACTGGCAGCAGGGTGAAAATAGATTGGAGTAGGGATGGGAAGAGAGGCTGTTGCAGTAGTCGTTCCAACAATAAACAATGGTGACTTGGAATAGGAAGTGGCAGTGCAAGGTGACAGAAGTAGACAAAGCCAAGACACTTTAACAGATACAAATGACAACTATTGGAGACCAAGACTAAGGGAAATGAAGGAAAGATGACTTACTGGCTTCTGAGAAACTAGGTGGATGATGATGCTATTCAGCATCTGGACTGGAAATATTGGAGGTAGAACAGATTTTGGAGAAACTAAGTTCAGTTTTGAATATGATGGGTTGGAGAGACCCAAGAGGTCTCTATGAAGTAATGACCAGTAGGCTGTTGGATAGATACCAATGTGAGTAGACTTATAATCTAAATTTGAACGAGGAGAAAGACATACTTGCCTAGGGAAAGGGTGTCCAGTGAGAAAAGGAGCTTAATGTCTGGCTAGACAAAGGGGACACACTGGAAAAGGAATATGAGGCCAAGAGGATTGCCTGGGGGCACCTGGGGTCTGAGGATCAGCAGTTGCTAAAAGAACAGAGTGGTGCCAAAAACTTTCAAAAGTAAATAGGGGTACTCTTGCTGGAAAGCTAAACCATTGATTTTTATTTATAATATGCAGGACTCCATACATGGTTATAACATAAAGATACACTCAGTGAAAAGGAGAGATGAGGAAATAATATGTAGATTAGGGAATCAATGAAAGAAACAAGGTGACTATTTCGTTAATGTTTGTTGTGGTGTGCTTTAAAGGGCTGGAAAACTTGACTACACTTTGACATTGGTATGTAGTAGCCTCACTGTTCTCTGAAAACTTTCTAATGGTAGAAGGTTCACACTTAGCTCTGCTGAGGCCCAATGTGATTGAATGCTGGAGCACTGAGGCATCTGATTTTGTAACCTCGGGGCCAGGAAGTTGGATACGGCCCAGAATTTGTTGGATTACTTCAGATTTTTAGGGGTTTTTCTCCCCTCTTTGATTAACATTTCAACCTAATCAAAAAATCTCAAACCTCACAATATACTTTTAAAAAGAAACAAACCAAATCACATAAATGATTTGAACACTGAAATAATATGCAGCACAGCCCTCAGCACTGCTGAGTCTTTACCTGAGGATAGGCCTTTTTACCTTCCAGCAAGCTGTTTTCGTAAGTAATGCTGCCACCTAGCAGTCTTCTGGCAAATCTCTGTTTTGAACTGAAGGCACATTTTAGCGTTGTCTCAGATTCACCTTATTTGAGATGAACTTGAGCAAAACATGAAATATAAATTTAACTACCTTTGAAAAATACCTTTTCCACAGACACTGGTCTTGAAATCATTATCTGGAAAACAACAGACTTGTAAGCAATTCAGTTGAAATAAAATTGATGGTAAAAGGTAAAACACCTTCTAGGTAAGACTTCAGTACATTTATAACTAATATAAATCTCCATGGGTATCTCCTTAGGGAAAATAGACCAATATTTTTGTTGAAAGTGGGTAAAAATAAAGTGTACATGATCAGTCTCAAAAGGAATAGCTTTTGGACCAGAGGACCTTCAAACTGAAGGAATCATAAATGTCCAACAGAAAACTAAGTGGCATTTTAATTCATGTCAGGAGCTTGACTTACAAACTAAGCCAAAGATGCTTTTTTTAAAAAAATGAATAAGATCTGGAGATCTGTTGTACATCATTGTATTTATAGTCAACAATATTTATGGTACACCTAAAAATTTTTAGGAGGATAGATCTCATGTTGTATTCTTACCAAAATAAAATGCAATAAGTTAAAAATTCATAAATTTTTGTGTTTTCACAATGGTAAGAAAAAGAATCTAAGATTTATTAAATGTTTGCTATTTCCCCAAACACCAAGCAAAGCCCTTTCTTGGTTCTATGTTCCCTACACAACTCTCTAAGAAGGTATTAATCCTATTAATACAGGAGGACCTGAGCTTTGGGGATGGTGACAAGGCAAGTGAGTGTTGGAGAGGGACACAAACCCAGAGAGTCTGATTTTAGAACCTGAGCTCTTACCTACCAGCAATCTATCAGAAACAAATAGACACCAGATTTTTAGCAGGTTAAAACATTTGTTAACAGAATGGAGTAAGTTTCTATTTTCTATTTGAGTTGCTTTTTAAATGGCATAAAAGAAAATTTTCTCAGTTTGGTCAGAGTGACCTTTGTCTTATCTCCTATTTTATTGCAAACGACTAAACATTATGAGAATTTTTAACTCTACAATAGGCCCTCTGTTCAAGGCCTACTGGCCTACTAGATTGGTAGATACTTTGGCTAGTTTTGCCACCTCTCTATTTTAGTGACATTTCATTTTTTTCGTATCTTAGGAAAGAATGTCTTTCTTGTTGATGGCACTGCTCTGCATTTAGCTGTCAGTGGGCACATTTGTCCTGGATGCTCTCACTAAGGGATCTGTACATCATACCCTGAGGAGATGACTTGGGTAAACATGTCTCTGAAGACAATTTGAATGTGCATATGACAATCATGCTCTGCTACCAGTGCTTCTCAGACTTTAAGGTGCATTCAAATCATCTAGGAATGGGGCACCTGGGTGGCTCAGTCGGTTGAGCATCCAGCCTCGGTTCAGGTCAAGATCTCCCAGTTCATGGGTTCGAGCCCTGCATCAGGCTCTGTGCTGACTCTCAGAGCCTGGAGCCTGCTTCAGATTCTGTGTCTCCCTCTCCCTATGTCCCCCACCCCCGACTCATGCTCTGTTTCTCTCTGCCTCAATAATAAATAAAAACAAAAAAATCATCTAGGAATCTTGTTAAAATGCAGGACCTGAGATTCTACATTTTTAACAATCTCTCACATGAAACTGATGGTGCTAGTCCACGGACCATGAGTACTAATGTGCTCAAAACTACTCAATTTTTCTTGGGTATGGGGAGAAAATCTAGCTTATTTCTGAAGTTAGGGAGGAAAACCTTCCCCATAATTTTCTCATTTTTCCTGTTTTTATATATCCAATCATAAAAATCAGGTTATAAATCAAGTTACGTGTTTTTATGTTTTTAAACAAAGGTATCCATAAAAGCAATTTTAAAAATAAAAATTTAAAAATTTGGCCCCTAAATCCATTGGTTCAAATTACTCTTCTTGGATTCAAAGTCTTTGCAATTTAAACCCCTGCCATAAATGAGACCATGGAGAGTCATTCTGGAAACTTCTAGAACCATCTGGCTACCAGAGAGCTGCCCAACCTCCAATCCCATCTTGGGGCAAGCAGAGATAAGGCTCCTTTAGTCAGTATAAGCTAAACCTAGAACTCTGGGCATTAAAAAAGACCAAAATCAAACTTTAGAATGGCTCTGGAATTAGTTCCTTGACCCAGTGGTCCTATTTTAACAAGAGCCAATTGTGGAATTTCCTACATTTATTCAGAGTCCTCTTTCAGGGTACTTTTGTCCCTGTATCCTTCCTGTTACTGTCAGCATCACTCATTTTTGCTCTAACAAGGATATATATAGTACATATAGCAGAAGCAAGTGTAAAACTGCTACACTTGGTTCCCAAGATCAAATTGTACAAGAGTGAAATAAGTGAGACATAGAAATTGGCCATTTTCAAAAGAAAAAAAATTCATTGCCTGTCTACACAGAATAAGTAACCAGAATAATGTTATTCAGCCTAGGAAGGCATTAATAAAAGAATAGTGCCTAGCACAAAGGAGGTAATGGGCTTCCTCTAGTTTGCATTGGCAAACCCATACTTGGGGGTACCATGGTGTTCAGATGTGTGTGTACACGTGTGTGTGTGTGTGTGTGTGTGTGTGTGTGTGTGCATGTGTGTGACTCAGTGAAAGTATGGGAAGGCAAAAGGAAGAGCAGTCATGATTTAGGAGAAACAGTGAAAAAGACCCAACAGATTTCAGAAAGATAACCACCATCTGGTTTCTCTTTTTGAAGATAAGTAATGAAAAGAAGTTGAGAGGATTTCACACTGTGTTATAAGTTAAAGGACCTAGGGATATTTGCCTTTGAAGTGTGTCTATGTGGGTTTTAGAGGGAAAGTTACTTCAGACCTGTTAATGGGTGGATGGACAGATGAATGAGTAGACGGATGAACAGACAGGCTGTATATATCTATTGCATATACTATTATATATATCTATTGCATATACTATACGTGTCAGGCACTCTAACAAGAACTATACATGTACTGGATGATTTCATTCTTCAAAGAATTATTTAAAATTAGTAATAATTCCCCATGTGAAAACTAGTAAATATAAGGCTAGATAAATTAAGTGACCTGTCCAAAGTCATTGACTGGGTGACTCCATAGTTCATGCTCTTAACCTCTAGTTAATAACCCTATGTGACAGCCATGGAGGTTCACTGCTTAGATGTCCCTTAAAGAAATAATTTGCTGGCCGGCTGTGAGAAGTACAGTCAGCTGACAGCCTCCAGCTGTTAGCATCTCCAGGATCTGGTTGTGTCTTCTACCAGAGACCATGCTGTTTCTGAGAAGCCCCAGTGACTGAGCATGGCAAGGGTCACAGGACCTGGATATTTCTGCCCATTGTGGGCTCCTCTAATATATAGTGTTTTCTGAGAATATTCCCATTAAGTTGTCATAGACTTTGTCAGATCAGCACTGTAGTCTGATGCTCTCTCTGCCCACTCCTGCTCCCTGCCCTTTTATCTACTACAGGAGTAATCCTGAAAACAACATCAAAAGAAACTTCTTTCACTCCATCTCACTGCTTCCTGAGGGACCCAACTGGCACATACTGTGTCTTCAAATACTTGGAGTGCTGTCATATGAAAGGGCACTTAGAATTGTTTTCATATGGTGATGAGGTGTTGGATTAGGAGAAACTGACTGAACTAGCAAGGAAGCAGCTTTCACATATGCATAGGAAAGAACCTTTTAACAACTAAAACTGCACAAACAAGGGGATAGGCTGCCTCAACACTGATGAGTTTTCAGTCACTTCAGTCATTCAGGCCAAGAGGAAAACCACTTGTAAGGTTGTGTGTGTGACATTACCACAATCCCTACCCCATACACCATGGAGCATCTAAGATGCTAAACATCCACAATGCTAAGTGAGTAGCAAAAATCAAATTTTTTGGGAAACCACACCAGGAAGACCATACCTTTGATTTTTCAGTGGCTCGATGGGTCTGGTTTCATACATCCATACTTGTACACTCCCATGGTAGCCCACCCATTGTCCACATACTTTTATTTATTTTATTTAATCAAAGAACTCCTAGCAGGTGAGTTAAGGCTATAGGCTCATTGTCTGCACGGGCTTATTTGGCAGGATCAAAAACAAACCACGCATATGCTTTGTGAAACATACTGTAGTAGTGAGTTCAGCATCTGATAAAACTTTAATGACACCCTCCCCTGACACCTGGTTCTCAAGCTCAAGAACCTGCATACCTGAGACTGAAAGATTCTCTACCTCAAAGCTGTTGCCTCTCTCCCTTCACTAAGACATTTGACACCAAGGAGGAGACACATAACTTGCCCCCTTCCAGCATTTCCACAATGGACAAATTACATAAGTAATTATATATCTCAGATGGTGAAATAAAAGGCGGGAAAGTCTGGTAGGAAAACAGTAATCTAGTCAGCATACGAATCTGTATATGAGGAGACATTTATTAGGTGTGCAAATATTTACTGAGCACTTGCCAAAGGTTAGACTTTCTTACAAGGACGGAGGGCACAAGGATGTGCTTGACAGAGTTCCCTGATTTCCTGGAGCATGCTTTCAAATGTCATTGAGATGGGCACCTGGGGGGCTCAGTCGGTTAAGTGTCCAACTTCAGTTCAGGTCATGATCTTGCATTTTGTGGATTTGAGCCCCATGTTGGGCTCTGTGTTGATAGCTCAAAGCCTAAGCCTGCTTCGGATTCTGCGTCTCCCTCTTTCCCTGCCCCTTCCTCTCTCTCTCTTTCAAAAATAAATACACATTTAAAAGAATAAAAATTAAAAAGCCAAATGTCATTGAGAAAGCCTGCTGACCCTTCACTGAGAGAAGCAATCAAAGCCACACTCACAGTGACCTGTAGAACCTCCAGTCTGATGTCTTTATCCTCTCTCCATCCCCAAATTTCTGCAGCGTCCCTGTCATTCATACTCTATATTTTCAAGAAATATTTCATTATATGTAAAGTGCTCTGAAGCCAATTCATAAATTTGCAAGGGGAGTTCAAAAAAAAAAAAAAAAAGCAAGCTCAGCAATATTTGGGGACTTTTAAAACTGATGACACAGCTGACCTATTGGAGACACAGGCAGTGGGAGGGCCCTCACTGGTGTAAATAAATAGGAATCTCTGTGCTCAGAACCCACAGTTTAGACTCAGAGCTGAAGTCTGCACTCCACCTCGAGGCAGAATGAGGTTCTCCCTGGGATCTCTGCTTTTCATACTGCTGGTCTGCAGCATCTCTCCAGTCCATGGTGAGAGCTTTCACTTACCTTATCATTGTGCTTTGAGCAGAAATAGTCTTCAGCCATTTCTTTTATTTTTAATTAGAAAATGGGGAGCAATATGACTGAAATGGGCAAGGGGAGACTGGTCAAGTCCTCCTAAATTTCTAAAAGTAATGTGCTTAGAGATTTAACTCTTAGAAGTTAGAGACACTTATGTTGTTAAGATTGTCATCCATAGATAGAGATACTGAAGTCCAGTGTTCATGTGACTTATTGTTGGTTTGTCTATTCCTGGTCTTTTTCAGATTCAGTTCTGCTATAACATTCTTTCTATGTATCTCTTCTTGGCTCTGCCTTTCAATGCTGCTCCTTCTGACTAAACCCTTTATAGGGTTTAAAGATAATTGACCTCAACAGGTTGGTCTCCGGCAGAGAACACTTGGTGCCATTCTATTTGGCTAGCTCTCACATGAGTCACTGTGAGCACAACATGAGTACTTAAGTACATGCTTTCTGCAAAGACGTAGACTTCCAAGTCTAAATGGGGCGACGATGTTTGTGTAAATAGATAAACATCTAGTTGGGTTTATAAGTTTTTATACAGCTGAGGAAATCCAAGGCATGTACAGAATGATATACTCTGCTCAGGGGCGCCTGGGTGGCTCTGTTGTTAAGCGTGCAACTTCGGCTCAGGTCATGATCTCACAGTTCGTGGGTTCAAGCCCCATGTCAGGCTATGTGCTGACAGCTCAGAGCCTGGAGCCTGCTTCAGATTCTGTGTCTCCCTCTCTCTCTGACCCTCCCCTGCTAAGGCTCTCTCTCTATCTCTCAGAAATAAATAAAACATTAAAAGAAAAAGTGATATACTGTGCTCAGGTATAAAAGACAAATTTTTTATCTTAAAGTGTAAGGTATTGTTTTTCCATTATTTTGCTTCACATTTTATTTTTATTCTTCAAAAACTTCATCTTTCTCCTCCTCCATAAACCTTTCCCATTGCCCTGGCAAAGTTCTCTGTTCCCATCATGCAGTTTGGATCTTGGGTGTGAAATACAACATTCTGTGACATTTTAGTTTTTGTTCATTTGTTTCCTCCACCAAATTGTAAATGCCTGAGAGCCAGGGCCCTTTTATTTGCAAATATGTGTAAGCATGATATTAGGCACTGGGTTTAAGAGGGAAGAATTCATTAAAATACATAAGATAGATTAATTTATAAAAGTATCTAGTACTAATGACTTCTGTTGTTGAATAAAAAGTCTTGAATTTTTATTATAAGCCTTTCGTTGGTAATAATTTGCAACTGAGATGGACAGGCATATTAAACAAAAACAAAAAATATCATCTGTGGTATTTCCTTGGAGAAACAAGGAGGGGGACAGTGAGCATGACAAGCGCAGCTTTTTACAGCTCTGGGACACTGTAAGGAATTTATGTCTTTGGTTTTTATGTTTGGAGGGAAGATCAAATCAGTTGATTTTACATTGTATTAATTATAAGTGAGTTTTAAGTCCCCGGAGCAGTGGTTCTCAAATTTTATTATACAATCACCTGAGCACCAATATAATGCTATCACAAATTTAATAGGTGTTGTGTTTTTAGAAAGCTAATTTTATTTTTAAGGTTTTGGTAGAAAATGTTTGAAAATAAGCTAAGACAAGCAGAAATACACAAACTAAAGGCATCTGGGTGAAAACGCTGACTTGAAATTTTTAAATCTTCAGATGCACTGTATGAAAGATTAGTAATTAGGGGCGCCTGGGTGGCTCAGTCAGTTAAGCGTCCAACTTCAGTTCAGGTCATGATCTCATGGTTCATGAGTTTGAGTGCTACGTCGGGCTCTGTGCTGACAGCTCGGAAGCCTGGGGCGTACTTTGGATTCTGTGTCTCCCTCTCTCTCTGCCCCTCCCCCGCTTGTGCTCTGTCTCTCTCTCTCAAAAATAAACATTAAAAAAAAAGAAAGATTAGTAATTAAAGTTTTGAATTATATGCCAAAGGGATTAAAATAACTAATTGTGTTTACAGGTGTTCTGGAGGCCTATAACACAAACTTAAAGTGTAAATGCGTTCAAGAGACCTCAGTCTTTATCCCCTTCCAACTCATTGAAAGGGTTCAGGTCTTGCTTCCTGGGAATGGATGCCCAAACAAAGAAGTCATGTAAGTTGCAGGAGAAAAATGTATGTGATTCTTTTCTCCCAATGAAAATCAGATCAAACGTTGCCATATAGTATTTTTTTTTTAGTATTGTTGACATATAATGTTGCATTAATTTCATATGTACAGCATAGTATTCTTATTCAAGAATTTCAAAGGGATTGATTTTGAGAGTTGCTAATAATTTTCAAGCTAATAATGGGACTCAATAATATTTGTTAAGTACCTACTTTGCAGCAGCCCTGAGCTAAGTGCTTTATGCACATTTATTCATCATATTCCTTTAACAGCCCTATTAAGTTATGTCTATTGTTATCACTCCTCTACAGTGCAGAAACTGAGACTTAGGGAGGTTAACTAACTGCTCTGAGGCACACCCTTAGAAAGGAACAGAACCAGGACTCCACCCAGGTGATCCCCTTCCAAGCCTCTTCTCTCTTCCATCAAATTCAAATCACTAGCAGAAGCAGACATTTTGTTCCCCAGAAGTTAAAGAGCAAGAAAATAAGTACCCACTACAGTCCTTGGTCTGAACATCCATTTTATGGGATGGTCCCTTAGCTTTAAGATGTACCAACTTTGATACCATTACTCTGATTGAAGAGTTAGGCTAAGGAGTCAGTCGTGGCTGCAAGAAATTTAGTAGGTATTTTCTTTAACTGAAATGGCATTGACCCTTTGTTTCTCTGATGCTTCTTTTTCAATACTTTCAGAGAAATCTGTAGATACTTCTATCATAACATTTTCCCTGGCACATCAAATGAGAATTTACACATTGCATGTAAAGCCCCTAGTATAGTGCCTGGCACAGTAATAAATGTAATAAATGTTCAGTAAATGTTAGGTGTGATTATTATAGCATCACTGCATTGAAACAATCATGTTTGAGGCTCTCTTTCTCTCTCCCTCCCATTCTCTCACCAGAAATAAGTTCTTTATAGACAGGGATCAGATTTATTTGTTTCTCTACTCCCAATGCTTTATCCTTTACCTGGCACAGAGCAGAGATACAACAATGTTAGATTGTTACACTGAATAATTTAAAACAAACCTATAGATCTTCTGTGTATCACTACTTGGAACTTTGATTTCTCCTTCCTAGATCTATCTTTATGAACCGAGCACTCACAGTACCTGGAAGTATTAGACACAGCATCTTTCTCCACATTCCTAACTTCACTTTCTCTAGCAGCTCTGCCCCTGTACTTCTTTAGACATTCAATCTGTTTGTAAGCAGCCCCTTTTTGTCCCATTTTGATATGTGCTTTGGGTGTTGCACTAGTTGTGTTCAACTTGTAAAAAACAAATATGGGATATCAAAAGCATGTGCAAAAATTTTAAAAAGCCATTATACTTTTCCTGATGTCTGTACCAATGAAGGTTTTAGCTAAACCACAATTGTTGCCCTCAAATTCAGAGATGCTATGTCTAGCTATGACCTTGGGAGCAGTTCCTCTGGCTGCATAGAAACCTGAGACTCTCTCTCTCTCTCTCTCCTTTTCTTTTTATTACATTTCCTCTGTCCTGAGTCAAGTCTCTAACCTCTCAACCTGAGGAGATAATGCACCCTAACTTTCTCTTCATTAACACCAAGCATTTTGAAGTGACAGAAGTTTGATTTTATATCTTCCCACCAAATTCTGTGTTTCTGAATTTTAACCAGATATAGAAACAAAAGCTGGAAATTATGAGAAACACATAGCAATCAGGGTAAAAATGCTCTGAGTCCAGATGGTCAGAAATCTATTTTCCATCATGAACTCAAAAACCAAAAATGTTATGACCTCTGACCTCTCTAAGATTTATTTACAAGGGTGGAGTTTCAAAGCTAGGTGGACGGATCCTTGCTATCTGTTGTTTCATAGCTAAGGTAAAGGTGTAGGTCAAAGGTCACCCCAGTAGAGGGTTGAGTGTCCCAGTTCGCTATCACCTGGGAGACCTCACATCTTTCACTGCAGGTAAAACATTCAGAACTGTGTCCAGCACTTACTGATAACCATTCAGACCCTGCCCACGTAGAGTGGTGGCTAAAAGTGTGGGTTTTGGAGGCAGATAACCTTCATTTGAATGCTGCCCTGCCTTTGCAGCTGTTGCACACTCTTGGACAAGTTATTTAAACTCTATAAACCTCAAGTTCCTCATCTAAATGTAAGGAAATAACAGTTCTTGACCAGAAGATTTGTGTGAGATTGACATAATCCATGTTACTTGCTGAGCATAGTGACTGGCACATTGTAAGTGCTTGATCAATATTAGCTATTAATTATTGTTGCTGCTTTTGTTGTTGTTGAATCTCTCAGAGCAGTGAAAGCTTCACTAACTAGAGGGTCAACAAAATGCCAGTGTCACTCAGAGTGATCAGCTCTGTAACCTCCCCTTTACATTTCACTGAGTTTGTTTTTCAAATAAAATTTCCTCAAGAGAGTGTTTTTAACAGTTTATTCTGTTCTCCCAAGCTCAACAGACAACCACATTTTAAAGATAATGTGATATAGATTTAGAAGTGAGCCAATCTTAGCTATTTGGTCCACCTTCAATTCATGTAAAGATTATCAGCAAAGCATTAACCCCTGACCTGTAGATTCTGTGAATCTCATCTTCAGCTCCACTGGCTCACACACAACCATTCCACGAATGGTGTTTTCCTCATTCCTCAGACCTCACGCTACAAGTCACCTACTTCAGATCCCAAACAGCCCACCTCCAATTTCACTTAATTTATATTTTTCTACTCCACTCTCCTTAAGTGCAGGATTGACTAAAATGTAACACTATTTTATTTTTATTTTGTTTCTTTCCCCCCAGCATTTGGAAGAAGAATAAGTCCGTTGTATGCTTAAACCCTCAGGCTAAATGGGTACTAAAATTAATAAAAATGTTACGGAGGTAAGTCAGATATACCAAGGGTTTTCAGATTCCATTCTGTACTGAAGGGCTTCCCTTTCATGGGTAGTCAAAATGGGGACGATTTTAATTATTTATTTTTTTAATATTTATTTATTTTTGAGAGAGAGAGCGAGTGAGAGCACGTAACTGGGGCAGGGGCAGAGAAAGGGGACGACAGAGGATCTGAATGGGCTCTGTATTGACAGCAGACAGCCCGGTGCAGGGCTTGAGCCCATGAATCATGAGATCATGACCTGAGCTGAAGTCAGATGCGTAACTGACTGAGCCACCTAGGAGCCCCCAAATGGGGACCATTTTAAATTTATAAGAAATTCCTAAGACAAGTATCCATTCTTCACTATTATTACTTTTCAAATGAGTACGGACGACTCATTTCAGTAGCTCAATAAACTAAATGGAAAGCCAGTATGCACAATAGTCCTCGTTTGTCATCTTTAAGGGAAAGCCAGTTTTTAGAGAGTCTCTCTGTGAACACGATTCTCTTGTTCTTGTTTTTCTTTCACAGAAAAAATGCTGTTTAAACTCCACAAGTTCCAGTGCTTAAGAAAAGGATCAACTGATGCCAATATCCATACTAAGGACACCTGCAAACCCCTTCCTTCTGCTCTGGGTTTTAGTTTGTATTTGACTGACTCTTTCCAAAAAAAAAAAAAAAAAAGAACTTCTCCCTATAAGCGAGCATGAAAATATATGTAAAATAAGCCTACAGAAACTGATGGGGCCAACTTGAGCTTTTTAAAAATCATAGTACCCTATATACTTGGACTTTGCATTCTTATTAATCAGGAGGAAAGTTTCCTTGAGGATACTTAGTAATTAATAACATCGGTTTCTTTGAATAGCACACCTATTGTTTATGCTAAATTTTCCTAGAAAATAGGGGAATAAGAATTTAAACCTCAAATCTGAACATGTGGCTTGAATTAAGAAGGAAATGATGGAATTCATTTCAATCATTTCACACTGTAAGAAAAGCAGGCTTCCATAACAGACTGAAATCTGCCTGGGAAACCCAGGGAGTTTTACAAGAGACAGAGGGCTCTCATCGTAGATATCTTCCATTTAAAGCTCACTATTGAGAAAAATGGTGAGTTCGAAAGAGTTCTTTTATTTGATTTACTGTCATGGACAAAAACTAATAACACTCAACAATCTCCAGACTTATATTTGTAGAATATTCAGGAAAAGCATTTAAAGCTGATATTCAGATGTCTCCTTTTATACATTTGCTTTGACAAACTTTTCTTACTCATATCTTTTGCACAGATTTTTTTTCCCCTTTGTCTCTGGTACCCGATTCTTTAATGCTTCCTATTAATCTACTGCTATTCAATAAACTCGAGTAAACATTTTACTTAATTATGAGGAACTCGTTCTTAACAGAGCATTTGCTCAAATTTAGACATTCTCTGACTCATCACAATGAAAAGTAGGATTTCATCATGTTAATTTTTGTTTGCATGATGCTTGCCTTTTACAGTTGTTTTAAATTATGTGGCAATGGGTAAGTGAAGTTATTCCTGATATTAACACAGGGAAAAAAATGCTTGACCATGAGAGCTTCTTTTCCTCAATATACTCATCATCATGTCCACCAGAGATTTCCAAATTCTTACCAAAACCTATTTTCACTGTCTCATTGTATTGGTTCTTAAAATCTCCAATGTTTCCTGTGACAAAGTTGTGCACTGGGTTTGACAAACAGAAAGAGTAGATCCTTAAACCCCCATCCCCTCCTTTCCTGGATGCATCCTGGCTCTCCCATTAGGGCTGGGCTTGCCCAGTGGACTGGGCTCCACCGCCCTAGTGCCCCTCATTCCTCTTGCTGCTTGGGAGAGGCCATTCTAATCATGCCCAGGTTTGAAGCTATATCTGACTCCCACTTTCAATTCTCTCTTTTTAATTTTTTGACTTATTTTTATTAAATAGATTTCTTGGATGGGAGTAAAAAGAACCTATTAATACTACTTTTTCTGTTGTCTACTATAGGAATCATAAAATGGATCATAAAATACCATCAAAATCATGCATTCTAGCACCTTCCAGATTTCTACTTTTAGAGGCTGGGAATCCCATTACTCTTTAATTTTGTTTAGGTCTTTGAGAATGCAGCTAGACGAATATTCAGGATCCTCAAATAAGATGTATTATCATTTCATATGAGGCAGCAACTCATGTCACCCTCATTTTACAGACATAGAAGCTGAGACACACAGGGGTTAAAAACTTGCTCGAGGCCTTACAGCTACTAAACAATAAACCAGAATTCAAACTCAGGCAGAGTGCATGCTTCTAATCACCACACTATGCTGACTTTCTATGGAGCAGACATCACCAGCTTTAATTTACAGAAGGTGAAGCTGAGGCAAATGGACATTTACATGCCCCAAATCACATAACTAGTAAGAAGACAAACCAGAATTCAAACCCAGGGCCTCCTGACTCCTAAGCATATGTATTTCTTACCTCAGCCCCTTTGTCCACCATCCTTTTCAGGGCCATTCAAAGTTCCAGAAAGTTCAAGCCCCCTTGGGTTGAGAGGGCAGCATGAAAACAGTGGGCAAATGTGGGGTGAGAAACGTAACAACAGGACCAGGGAGGGTTCTCAAACTTGCTTGCTTTATCACTCAACCACCAGCTTCTTAAAAGTCACAGTAGATTTCGAGGTGTTCAGCCTGATTTGGGACAGGGATCTCAACCCACAGTTAAATGCAGGATAACTTGTTGAGTCATTTAATGGAGTGTCTGAGGAAAAGTGATCATTAGCTGATCGAAGTGTAATTGGGTTCAGAAAGGGAGATATAGTGAAATGGTAAGGCAGAATTCAGGTAATCCATGGCTACATACATACAAACATACATAATCAAATTAATGAAAATCCAGAGTAAAATAGAACTGAAGGGAAAACACAAGGTAATGCTGACCAAAGCAGGATGTTCAACTCCGGGAAACAAAATGCAGGAGTAGAAGGCCAACCTATGCAGGGAGCTCTTGGTAGCAGAATGTAGGGAATCTCTCACAAAGCAAGCCAAGTCTCAATTGCTTTTCTCAGACCTATCTGACTGATAGAAGCCCAAGGAGGAAAAGAGTCTAAATCTCAAAGGGAAGCAGAATTCTACTTCTATCTTCTGAAGAAGATAGAAGGCTTAGCCCCATCTCACCTGGACATGGCTTGCCCAGCTGTATGAGTTCTGCCTTAGTGGTTTCCATTTTCTATTGCTTTCCTGTCTACAACTCTTTCCTGTCACTGAGATGTGTCATTTTACTGCTCCCAACTCTGTGTAAGGACTGGTACATTACCAGGGCTGTTTTTTTGCTCTGAGGTAACGTTTGGTGGTAACTTTAAACAGAATGAATGTGTTGGTTTACGGAAAACTTGGTGGAACTGAGAGAGGAAGCCCATGGGTCAGAAGGGTAATATTTGAAAGAGAAATCACATCATTTTGTGACCCTCAAGGACAGAAGTTCTTGATGCCTAGTCCCTCTGAAGAGCACCATTGGCAGCATCTGGACACTTGTCAAAATACATATTCTCAAGCCCCTCTCCAGGCCTACTGAATCAGAAATCCAGGAGTTGGGCCCAGAGTTTTAATAGACTGTGGTATAACAAAAAATGTATTTCCTGGTACAGAGCTCCAAAATTCCTGGGAATTTCCTGACTCATAGGAGTGTCTTTTGTTCAGAATGAGCCCCTTTCAATCACACCTAAGTTTACGCTAGTGAGGTGACCATTGGTGGACCCTTAGATAGCTTCAGGATGGGGGCTGATTACCGGAAGAACCAACCATGTAATTAAAGAGTTGGAATTTTCAGCTTCACCTCTGACCTCCAGGGAAGGGAGAGGGGCTGGAGACCTTCAATCATCAACCACACGTATGTAATGGAACATCCATAAAAATCTCTAAACAATAGTATTTGAAGAGCTTCTGAGTTGGTGAACACATTGAGGTGCTGGAAGGGTGGTGCATCTGGAGAGGATATGAAGCAATATGCCTCCCCACCCTGCTCCTGCCCATACCTCATCCTATGCATCTGTTCCACTTGGCTGTTCCTGAGTTGTATTTTATAATAAACGAGTAACAGTAAGTAAGTCACTTTCTGGGATTCTATGAGTCACTCCAGCAAATTATCAAACCTGAGGCAGGGTCGTGGGAATCTCACAACATGTAATTAGCTAGGAAGAAATGTAAATAGCCTGAGAACCCCATTTGCAGCTGTTATGTAAAGTGGGAGTAGTTTTGTGGGACTGAGCGCTAAACCTGTGGGGTCTATGCTAACTACAGATAGTCAGTGACAAGATTGAATTAAATTGTTGGACACCCAGGTGGCATCAGAGAATTGGAGAATTGGTTGGTGTTAGTAAACACTTGAGGAGGGGAAAAAACACTTTCACAAACCCTCCAGGTGATTAAAATTTGAAAAACATTGTTCTAGGAGAAGGGCTTCTAACCCTCATAGCACATTAGAGTCATCTGGAGAGCTTTCTTCTTCTAAGTGTCAGGCTAATTGTTGTAATTTATATATAATAAAATTCACCCTCTTTAAGTATTCAGTGAATTAGCT
Source organism: Hyaena hyaena (assembly GCF_003009895.1). Lineage (NCBI taxonomy): Eukaryota > Metazoa > Chordata > Mammalia > Carnivora > Hyaenidae > Hyaena > Hyaena hyaena. The sequence goes on from NW_024080685.1 coordinate 4,521,011, forward strand.
CAAATTACTTCTGTCTTAGTCAGTTTGGACTGCTATTGAAAAGTACCACAGACTGAGTGACTTATAAATAACAGAAATTTACTTCTCACAGTCTGAAGATTGGAAGTCCAGGATTAGAATGCCAACATGATTGGGTTCTGGTGAGAGCCCTCCTCTGGGTTGCAGACTGCTAATTTTTTCCTTGTATCCTCACAACAAAGAGAAAGAGAGGGAAGTGAGCTCTTTGGCAATCCTATTCATGAAGACTCCACCCTTATGACCCCATCTGATGCTAATTATCTCTCAAAGGTCCTCCCTCCTAATATCATCATATTGGAGGGTAGAGTTTCAGCATACGAATTTTGGGGAGACACAAACATTCAGTTCATTACAACCCCAGCCCCTGTTGTGTTCCTATAATTTTGCCTTTTTCGGAATGTCATATAAATGGAACTATACAGTATGCATCTTTTTTGCCTGGCTACTTTCACTTTGCATAAAATTTTCAAGATTCATGTTATTAAATATATCAATGGTTTAATAATTTTTGTTGCTGACTACTATTCCAATGTATGCATATACCACAGTTGATTCAGTCACCAGTTGATGGGCATTTGAATTGTTTTCAGTTTTTGACTATATGACTATACTTGCTTTCAACATTAACACACAAGTCTTTGTAATAACATATGATTTTGTTGCTCTTGAGTAAATACCTAGAAGTGAGATTTCTAGGTCCTATGGTAGATGCATATTTAACTTTATAAGAAGATGCTAGACTGTTTTCCAAAGTAGTTCTACTATTTTGCATTCCCCTCAGCAATACATGAGAATTTCAGTTCACATCTTTGCCAGAGAGAGAGGGAGTGACAGACTCTGAAACAGGCTCCAGGCTCTGAGCTGGCAGTCAGCACAGAGCCCGACGCGGGGCTCGAACCCACGAACCACGAGATCATGACCTGAGCGAAAGTTGGACGCTTAACCGACTAAGCCACCCAGGCGCCCCAGATCCATACATTTAGATTAGAAACCTACCTTATGTGAAAGACTCTCCCCATTGAGTCACATTGATAAAATTTTTAAGAAGGAATGCCAATACCTTATAGTCTTGATTAGTGTAGCTTAATAGTAAATCTTAAAATTCAGGATCACAACTCTTCCTATGTTGTCCTTTTTCAGAATTATTTTGGACCCATGTCCTTCACTTTTTAATGTGAATTTTAGAATTACCTTGTCAATTTCTACCTCTCCCCGCAAAACAATTTTGACTGGATTGTATTGAATTTGGAGAGAACTGGGGGGAGTCTTTCCAGTCATAAACACAGTACATCTCTCCATTTATATAAAACTTACCTAATTTCTCTCAGCAATGTTTTGTAGTTTTCCACATTCAGATCCTATACTCCACCCAAGCCAAACCATGAGCTGTTACCTGTAAAGGACAGTCATATGAAGAAGCAAGATAAACAGATGTGTTCCTTATTTATCATCCATTTAATTTGGGAAGTGGTCAGATGTGTCTTCTAGCCTAACTTCAGTTGAACAATATCTCTCTCCTTCACAGAAAAGTAGTAAATAATTTAAAGTGATAAGATGGGATACCTTCTAATTCCCTCCTATCAGATCTACAAGTCTACCAACCCCCCACCCTTATCAATTCCCTTTCCCCACATCAGAGTAGGCAACTTTCCTCCTCATTCCTCCACGACAAACTTCTCTACCTGTTTTAAATCTCGCCCCCTCTCACTATCTCAGGAGTCATCAACCATAATTTTTTTCTTTTTTTCTTTTCTATAACCAACCATTTCCCCCCAGTTCCATCTGCATACCATTTAAACATATTTTAGCTTCTGTCAAAAACAAAAAATTTCTTCCTGATCCTTTTCTGACTTTTGTCTCCACCTTTCTTCACCTCCATCACAACGAAACCTCTTGAGTTGTCTATACTCAACATCTCCATTTCCCCAGGTCCCTCTCACTCTGCAGCACCCTCAAGATGATGCTTTCACTCCCTTACTGCCCTAAAACAACTCTCAGTAAGGTCACCAATGTCCACTGTAGCCATATCAGTCAGCTATTTCAGCAAAAGTGCTATGTAGCTCAGTGGCTTACCACAAAAACATTTATTTTTTGTTCATGTCTCTTTAGTTGAGCTGAGGTTCAGCTGAGTGAGTTTGGAATTAATTCAGGACATTTGTTTGGTTCAGGTTTACTCCATATGTCTCTTATTTTGGAGGAATCAGATGATATTCAGAGCATATTCTCATGGTGATGGCAGATGCAGAAAGGAGATGAACAAAAATATGCTATGCCTCTACGTTCAAGGCTCAGAATTATCAATCAGTTTCTTCCACTCACATGTTATTGGCCAAAGCAAGTCGTGTCCTGGCCCAATATCCGTGGGGCAGAAAGTTTATTTCACTTTAGTGGAAGTGCAAAACCATGTGGGAAAGAACATGAGTACAGAGAGGGGCAAAGAACTGGGGAAAACATTAAATCTGCCATAGTTGCCAAATACAATGAGCAATGTTTCACGCTTGTCTTACAGAACTCAGTTTTTCAGGAAAGGAGGGCTACTGCATTACAGTCGTTCCCTTCGTTACTCAGAACAACACATTTCTGGATTTCCTTCTCTTTCTGGCCACTCCCTCTCAGTCTTATTTTCAGGCTTAACTTTCTCTCTCTGGCCAGACAATAATAAAAAAGGTGACTGCTCTTCTTTTATCACTATATATTTTCTTCCTGAGAGATACATAAGACCAAGTTTTTATTACCATGTAAACGTTGATGACTCTGTTTCATTACTAGTCTCCTTTGAATTTCATTCTATCCTACCCAAATGACTCTGCTATCTCTCCACTTTGAATCTTGCAAAGGTACTTCAAAAGCTCAATGTCAAGGACCAAAATTCGTGGTCCAATTCCAGCAATACCTTCCTCAGTGAGAGGTCCACAATTGTCTAATTTTATAAGGTGCAAAACTAAAATTCATTTAAAAATTCATTTTCAATCACTACCAGCTCCATATCCAATCAATAACAAAATTCTGTTGACCTATTTCTGTAAATATTCCCCTAATCTGTCCCCACCCTCCATCCTTACCAACGTCCTCTGCCAGGATGCCATCAATTCTCACTTGAAGTAATTAAATAGCTTAAAGCTGTGTGTATTCCCCACCCCATCTGATCTCTCTAATGCACTTAGGTGATCCTTACAACATGCACATCAGATGACGTCACTCCTGTTTCATTTCTAAGCTCAATGTCACTTTCTCAGGAAAGCCTTACATTTCCCTCCAGTCTAGGTTAGATCTCTTTGTGATATTCTCTCACAGAACTGTCTCTTTTCCTTAAAAGCATTTACCTCAATCACTAATAATACACTTGTTAGTGTGACCATGTAATAAATAAATGTCTCCCTATTAGGCTATAAACTCCACGAGATCAAGAATTGTGTTTGGTTTTGCCCATCCTTGTATCCTTACCATCAGTTATGGCCCTGAACATGGTAGGAGTTCAAGAAATATTTGTTGAGAGGGGGCAAGATGGCAGAGAAATAGAAAATTCCATACTTCTGGGCTGCATCTCTCAAACAAAGAAGGGCTGAAGCCAAAGGACTCAGAACCGCAAGAGTCTGAGAGGAAAAGAGACAGAGTCCACTAAGAAGACAGACTCATAGGTGTGTGATTGTGAACTGGGGAAGATAAAAACAGGCCAGGACACAGAGTCACAGACAGGAGGGAGCCCTGTCTGTGGAGAGACAAAGGGAAGAGAAAGAGCAGCTGAGGAATCGTAGAACTGTCCTTGGAGAAGAGAAAAACCTCAGCCCAGGATGGAGAGGGATCCTATCGTCTCATCTCTAACCACAGGGCTTTTGGACATAGATCCTGTCTCTAATTGTGGAGGTATCATAGACGGTAGGCAAGGGATGCAGTCGGCATCAGAAGGAACGGGTCCCCTACTCAATCCCCTACTAGGAAGTGCCCCGGGTTGCAGGATTATATTTCAGGTGGTATCATTAATGCACACGGAGTAAGATCTGGAAATGAGGCTGGGTGTGGGGCATAGAACATGACCCACTTTGACTGCACCTGCCGCACAGTGAGATCGGACCCAAAAGAGTGATTTGCAATGCCTGGTTCGAGAAGGGACTTGGGGTCGTCATTTTTCTCCCCATAATCACCAAGGCTCACCTCAGAGAGCAGGCGGAGGGACCCACAGTGGAGATGAGACCTATCTACAGCAAACCACGCCCAGCTTCGCTGGATAGCTGCTTTCTTTACCGAGCAGAGATAAAATGATACGGAAACAAACAGCTCCTCCCCCAAGGCCAGCACTGATGCATTGCAGTGATTAACTTGAGATCAATTCTTGCTATTCAGATATATTCTCCCTTATCTCATTCTTATCTCTCCTCTCCTCCGGACCAGGTATTCTGGTTATAGATTGGCTTAAACAGGCATATATAATCCATTCCCTTGATGCATGTTCTATCTCCATCATTACCTTCCTTTCTCTCTCTCTGAAATAATTAGACTATATAGTTTCTCTGGGTAAAATTATCTTTATTGTTTTTGTTTTTCTCCCCACCTCCTGCCATATTCTCCTTTTTCCCCTCTCTGAATTAAGCTTTTTAGCCTCTCTGCCTGGTCAATGTTCAATTTCTCTTTCTCCCCACCCTTGTCATTTCTCTCTTTGTATATGCTCTTCAATCAGCTCTGCCTCGACCCTGTTGTTTATTTGTAGCTGGAATTTCTGGTTTTATGCTTTTAGACTGTCCTCTGTCTTTTGTTGTTTTGGTCTTTTTTTCCAGTTTGCTTGTTTGTTTGATTTGTTTGTACTTTTGTGTGCTTTTGTTCCTTGTTTGTTTGTCTGTCTGTTTTCCTTTCCAGGGCTACCTCAAAAAACAGTACACATGGTGGAGAGTCCTAAATATCATTACAAGTAGGGAAATAAAATAATGAAAGTCACAAGAGAGACCAAGGGGCACCATTAGAAGAACACTTCTTGAACAGACAGGCCCTGGACAGTCTATGAGCCTCCTTTAATATAGTAGTACTCGCTGGTGCAGAGTGCATAACAAGCTTTTAAAACATACAAGAGACAGAAAACTAGCCAAAATGATGAAACAGAAGAACTCTTCTCTAAAGAAATTCCAGGAAGAAGTGACAGCTAAAGAATTGGTCAAAACAGATATAAGCAACATAACTGTACAAGAATTTAGAAAAATAATCATAAAATTAATCTTCTACAATATAGCAGACACCAGAGACTATTGCTACAAAGATTATATACCTTAAAAATAGTTATGATGAATTAAAAAATGCTATAAATGAGGCACATAATAAAATGAGGCATCCACTTCATGGATTGAAGAGGCAGAGAGGGGAATAGGTGAATTAGAATACACAATTATAGAAAAAGAGGAAGCCGAGAAAAAGAGAGATAAATATGCAGCCAAGAATCCTTTATCCAGCAAGCCTGTCATTCAGAATAGAAGGAGAGATAAAGGTTTTCCCAAACATACAAAAATTGAAGGAATTCAACACCACTAAACCAGCCCTACAAGAAATCCTAAGGAGGAGTCTCTGAGGAGGATAAATTGATCCAGGAGCACGAAAGGAGAATTCGAGAGCTGAGTGATGCAATCAAATGAAACAATATCAGTATCATAGGAATTCTATAAGAAAAAGGGAGAGAAAAAGGGGCTGAAGGAGTACCTGAACAAATTATAGCTGAGAACTTCCCCAATCTGGAGATGGAAGCAGACATTGAAATCCAAGAGGCACAGAGAAGTCCCCAGACATAACCTGAATTGATCTTCTGCATGACTTATCACAGTGATACTGGAAAAATATAAGGACAAAGAGAGAATTCTGAAAGCAGCTAGGGATAAAAGGGCCCTAATATACAAAGGGAGACCTATCAGAGTGGTTGCAGATCTATCTACTGAAACTTGGCAGGCCAGAAAGGAATGACAGGAAATCTTCAACGTGATGAACAGAAAAAATCTGCAGCCAAGATTCCTTTATCCAGCAAACCTGTCATTCAGAATAGAAGGAGAGATAAAGGTTTTCCCAAACAAACAAAAATTGAAGAAATTCATCACTACTAAACCAGCCCTACAAGAGATCCTAAGGTGGACTTTATGAGGGAAATGTTGCAAGGAACACAAAGTACCAGAGACACCACTACAAGCATGAATCCTACAGAGAACACAATGACTCTAAACTCATATTTTTCAATAATCACATTGGGTAAATGGACGAAATGCTCCAATCAAAATACATAGGGTGTCAGAATGGATAAAAAAAAACAAGATCAATCTAATTGCTGTCTATAAGAGACTCATTGTAGACCTGAAGACACCTTCAAATTGAAAATGAGAGGATGGAGAAATATCTATCATGCTGCTGGAAGTCAAAGAAACCCAGAGTAGTCATGCTTATATCGGACAAACTGGACGTTAAAGTTAAGGCAGTAACATGAGATGAAGATGGGCATTATATAATAATTACAGGGTCTATCCATCAGGAAGAGCTAACAATTATAAATGTCTATGCACCAAATTTGGGAGCACCCAAATACATAAAACAATCACAAACAGAAATAATCTTATGGATAAGAATGTGCTAATTGAAGGGGACTTTAATATTCTAACTGCAGGAATGGATAGATCAACTAGACAGAAAACCACTAAAGAAACAACGTACTTGAATGACACATTGGACCAGACGGATTTGACAGATCTATTTAGAACTTTACATCCTGAGGCCATGAATTCACTTTCTTCTCAAGTGCATATGGCACATTCTCCAAGATATATCACATACTGGGTCATAAAGTAACCCTCAATAAATATAAAAGAATTGAGATCATATCATGCACACTTTCAGATAACAATGCTATGAAACTTGAAATCAATCACAGGAAAAAGTCTGGAAAACCTCCAAAAACATGGAGGTTAAGAAAACCCTACTAAAGAATGAATGGGCCAATCAGGCAATTAGAGAAGAAATTTAAAAATATATGGAAACAAATGAAAATGAAAATACAACAATCCAAACTCTATGGGATGCGGCAAAGGCAGTCCTAAGAGGAAAGTACATTGCACTCCAGGTCTATTTCAAGAAATTAGAAAAAGCACAAATACAAAATCTAACAGTGCACCTAAGGAAACTAGAGGAAGAGCAACAAGAGCATCCCAAACCCAGCAGGAGAAGAGAAATAATAAAAATCAGGGCAGAAATAAACAATATAGAATCCAAAAAAATAGTTGAACAGATCAATGAAACCAAGAATTGTTTTTTTGAAAAAATAAACAAAATTGACAAACCTCTAGCCAGGCTACTCAAAAAAAAGAGAGAGCACTGAAATAGACAAAATAATGAATGAAAATGGATTTATTACAACCAATCCCTCAGAAAAACAAGGAATTATCAGGGAATACTATGAAAAATTATATGCCAACAAACTGGACAACCTAGAAGAAATGGACAAATTCCTAAACACACACACACTACCAAAACTCAAATGGGAAGAGATAGAAAACCTGAACAGACCCATAACTGGTGAAGAAATTGAATCAGTTATGAAAAAGCACTGCACAAATAAGAGCACTGGGCCATATGGCTTCCCTAGGGAATTATACCAGACATTTAAATCAGAATTAATACCCATTCTTCTCAAGCTATTCCAAAAAAAAGAAATGGAAGGAAAACTTCGGAACTCATTCTACGAAGCCAACATCACTTTGATTCCCAAGCTAGACAGAGACCCAGCAAAAAAAGAGAACTATGGGCCAATATCCCTGATGAATACGGATGCAAAAATCCTCAACAAGATACTTGCAAATCGAATTCAACAGCATATAAGAAGCATGAACCACCATGATCAAATGAGATTCATTCCTGGGTTACAGGGCTGGTTCAACTTTTGTAAACCAATCAATGAGATACATCACATTAACAAAATAAAAGATAAAACCATATGATCCTATCGATAGATGCAGAAAAAGCATTTGACAAAATACAGCATCCCTTCTTAAGACCTTCGAGAAAGTCGGAATAGAAGGAACGTACTTAAACATCATAAAAGCCATTTTTTAAAATTTTTTAATGTTTTATTTATTTCCAGGAAAAAGAGAGAGACAGCGTGAGCAGGGGAGGGTCAGAGAGAGAGGGAGTCACAGACTGAAACAGGCTCCAGGCTCTAAGCTGGCAGTCAAGTACAGAGCCCGATGTGGGGCTCGAACCCACGAACCGCGAGATCATGACCCAAGCGAAAGTCGGACGCTTAACCGACTAAGCCACCCAGGCGCCCCAATAAGAGCCATTTTTGAGGAGCCCTCAGCTTACATCATCCTCAATGGGGAAAAACTGAGAGCTTCCCCCCTCTGAGATCAGGAACACGACAGGGATGTCCACCCTCACCACTGTTGTTTAACATAGTGCTGGAAGTCCTAGCATCAGCCATCAGACAACAAAAGGAAATAAAAGGTATCAGAATTGGCAAAGAAGAAGTCAAACTTTGACTTTTCGCAGATAACACGATCCTCTACATGGAAAACCTGATAGAGTCCACCAGAGGCCTCCTAGAATTGATCCATGAATTCAGCAAAGTCGCAGGGTACAAAATCAACATATGGAAACCGGGTGCATTTTTATACACCAATAATGAAGCAACAGAAAGAGAAATCAAGAAACTGATCCCATTCACAAATGCATCAAGAACCATAAAATACCTAGGATAAGCCTAACCAAAGATATAAAAGATCTGTATGATGAAAACTATAGAAAACTTATGAAGGAAATTGAAGAAGTCACAAAGAAATGGAAAAACATTCCATGCTCATGGATCAGAAGAATAAATATTGTTAAAAAATGTCATTACTACCCAAAGCAATCTACACATTCAATGCAATCCCAATCAAAACTGCACTGGCATTGTCCTCAAAGCTAGAACAAACTATCCCAAAATTTGTATAGAACTACAAAAGACCCCGAATAGCCAAAGTAATATTGAAGAAGAAAACCAAAACGGGAGGCATCACCATCCCAGACTTTAGCCTCTTCTACAAAGCTGTAATCATCAAGACAATATGGTATTGGCACAAAAACAGACACATAGACCAATGAAATAGAATACAGAACTCATAATTTGACCCACAAATGGATGGCAAGTTAATCTTTAACGAAGCAGGAAAGAGTATCCAATGGAAAAAAGACAGCCTCTTCAACAGATGGTGCTGGGAGAACTGGACAGCAACATGTAAAGGAATGAAACTAGACCACTTTCTCACATCATATACAAAAATAAACTCAAAATGGATGAAGGACCTGAATGTGAGACAGGAAACCATCAGAACCCTAGAGGAGAAAGCAGGAAACAACCTCCTTGATCTCAACCACCGCAATTTCTTACTTGACACATCCCCAAAAGCAAGGGAATCAAGAGCAAAAATACACAATTGGGACCTCATGAAGATTAAAAGCTTCTGCATGGCAAAGGAAACAATCAATAAAACTAATAGGCAACTGACAGAATGGGAAAAGATAGTTGCCAATGACATATTGGAAAAGGGCTGATATCCAAAAACCTATAAGGAACTCACCAAACTCCACACCCGAAAATCAAATAATCCAGTAAAGAAATGGGCAGAAGACATGAACAGACACTTCTCCAAAGAGGACATCCAGATGGCCAACAGACACATGAAACGATGTTCAGCATCCCTCCTCATCAGGGAAATACAAATCAAAACCACACTGGGATACCACCTCACACCAGTCAGAGTGGCTAAAATGAACAAATCAGGAGACTCTAGATGCCGGCAAATATGTCGAGAAATGGGCACCCTCCTACACTGTTGGTGGGAATGTAAACTGGTACAGCCCCTCTGGAAAACAGTGTGGAGGTTCCTCAAAATATTAACAACAGAACTCCCCTAGGACCGAGCAATAGTACTGCTAGGAATTTACCCAAGGGATACAGGAGTGCTGATGCATAGGGGCACATGTACCCCAATGTTCATAGCAGTACTTTCAACAATAGCCAAATCATGGAAAGAACCTAAGTGTCCATCAATTGATGAATGGATCAAGAAGATATGGTTTATCTATACAATGGAATACTACATGGCAATGAGAAAGAATGAGATCTGGCCATTTGTAGCAACATGGATGGAACTTGAGTGTGTTATGCTAAGTGAAATAAGTCAGTCAGAGAAGGACAGATATCATATGTTTTCACTCATATGTGGAACAGGAGAAACTTAAACTTAACAAAGGACCATGAGGGAAGGGGAGGAGGAAAAGTAGTTAAGGAAAGGGAGATAGGCAAACCATAAGAGACTCTTAAATATGAGAACAAACTGAGGGTTGATGACAGTGGGGGAGAGGGGTGAAGGGGTGATGCGCATGGAGGAGGGCACTTGTGGGATGAGCACTGAATGTTATTTGAAAAACAACTTGACAATAAACTATTAAAAACTACATTTCTATTAAAAATCACATTATATATATTATTAAAATATTGAAAAAAATATTTGTTGAACGAATGAATGAATGAATAAATAAATGTCCTTTAATTGTCTTATTTATTACTATTACAATAGTATAAAAAATAACCTTTCACATGTTCATCCTATTTCTCTAATTGGATTATAAATTTCTTGGAGATAGTGAGTCCGATTTTCATTTCTTTGTCTCCCACACAGCATCCCAAATATTCAGTAAGCAACTTTTGTGCAAAACGAAGGGCATCTTGTATAGCACATAATTTGCTTGCAATATTTAGGAAACATTTGTTTACCATATTACCAAAAGCATATGACTAGGAGAAAGTAGAATCTCACCATATTTGTAACTACCATTGTGCACCAGAAATGCTGTCATATTTAAACCAATGATGATTGTCATTGAAATTTAATACAATTGTATAATATTAAGATTTTCCATTTAAACTCCAGTTAATTTAGTATATTTTAAATAATGAAATTATGTCATGATATTAGGGCACTAGTATTTTTCCAGGATACTACTGAAAAAAGCAAAATTAATAATGAATATATTCTCACTATAAATTTAAGATGACTAACATTTATTAAATTCTTACTTGCTGTGTCATTTAGGGTCCCATTAGGAAACAGCATGCTCAGCTGGAACTTTGAAGAGAATACAATTAATTAACTATTTTAGAGGTGTGGACAGGATTAAGGGAATCAATAAGGAATCTGAGGCATCCAAGGACTAGGGACCACCCCATTTTTACTCCACTCTAAGCCAAGGAGGAAGGGAAGGAAATGGTATTATAGAAGATTTTTTTTTGAGAACTACAGCTTGGAAAACTAGATTACCTGATAAGAACTACAGGCATCGAGGGATCAGTCATAACAAGAACTGGGTTTAAATAAAGAGTGGAGGAAATAAATTTTTCTACCTCTGTTTCCTCCCATCCTCCAAACTCCTCTCCATACCCCACACCCTCATTGACCAAACACATCCAGCAGAGGTTAGATGAGGAAACTAAAGTTCAAAGAGGTTAAAAAGTTTACCCAGAGTCACACAGCTACTAAATATCAGTTCTGGTATTTATTTGAATCCTAGCAAATAGACTCCAAATACTATAATCTCATATAATTATTTTACATGTGCAGTGAAGGACTGTCTCAATTACAACTCATTATAATAAAAGTTAATGAAGGCTACACACATATATTTTAATCATATATTCCACTGTTGAAAAGAATTGCTCATTTCTAAGGTAGATAAGCAATTTGACTTGCAAACATTTCCCACCCCCATCTGAACAATAGATAGCCTCTTCATTTGAAATACAAAAATCAAAAAAATATGTTATCTTTCTAAATTCAGGGGAGCTTGAAGTCCCAAGAAAAAAATTCCTGATTTAGTCTCTCCTATTAAGTTGATAATGGAACTAATGTCCTTCTCCTTCAAAGGTGAGTGATGAAGAGGGTCACTTCTCTATCACTACCTGCTTGGCCTGACACTTTCTGTTGATATCTGGGCAAGACTTCCTGCAGCAGCTCCAGCTCTGTCTCTGAAACTCTCTGGTCTAAAGGCCTTTCTGTTTCATATCCATTCCTGAACAAATGTTCTCCCCGCCAATCCAGAAGCCAGCCTGGGACCCTCTGGGAACACTCTGGTAACCTCACAGGGCTCTGCAGTTCTGTCAAGGAAGTTCTTCAGCATTCTCTGGTGGTTAGCCCCCAAAATACCATGATCAAATTGAAGACAGGCCAGAAGAGAGGCAACATTAACTCTGGGCACAAATTCCTCCTGCTTCCTTCTCCATGCAGAGTGAGACTGCTAAGAGTATCTCCCTGGGATCACAGACAGGTAAATCCCACGATTCCCTTCTTCAGTACCTAAACTCAGGATTGCAGGGTCCTGTCTCTTAAAGAATAGTCCTCCACCAGCAACATCAGCATCATTTGAGAGCATATTAGAATTGCAGAATCTGAATCAGAGACTGCATTTTAACAAACTTCCTAGATGATTTCTCTGCACCTAATGCTGAGAAGCTCTTTCATTTACATTTCTCCCTGCTTCCTCACTGAAGAAAGACAATATGTAATCAAATCTGAGGGCTGAACCATAATTCCCCCCCTGAAACCAGGCTAAGAAGAATGAAGAGAAGTGAAGTCAGAAGATCTTGGATCAAAATTGGTTCTACTATTGATGAATTGAAATAAAATTAAACTCTGGGTCTCACTATTCTAAAATTTCAGATGAAAAAAATATCTACCCGTTAGGGAACTAAGATTAAAAACATTTTCAGATCAGCGACATGTAATTTGGAGTCATTTCTTGGATTTGTAAATTCCAGGAAGTTGGGGTTATTTCTCCATTTAGAATGTTATTCCACTGGCCTCCTAGAAATAATCATGTTCAACTCTCTGAGTTTACGCCACAGCCCTCTACTGGCATCCAGTGGCAGATGGTGTAATGTGGCTATTATCTAACTCACCAAACATGGTAATTCAGTGTACCCTAGAACTGACTTAGGAAGATGGGGCCTAACACCAGCAAAAGACTCATCATATGGACTTCAAAAGAGAGACTAAAGAGAGAAATGGAAGAAATGTGCTTACAAGTCCAAAATCAGCAGAGACCTGTGGCAGATACAGACTTACTGATCTGAGCAAGACAATATATATCAGGTCATTATCAGCTGCCAGGTGCCAAGCTGAAGAAATATATGCTGAACTTTCTATTCTGCACCATCTCAAATTACATGTAAAATAATTGCCAAGAGTTCAGTCAACTGAGACCCATTATTCAGTAACTCAGGACACATTGAGGGCGGCTGAAGGGAGGTTGGCAGGGCTCATGGGTTAAATGGGTGATGAGTATTAAGGAGGGCACGTATTGTAATGAACACTGGGTGTTATATTTAAGTGATGAATCACTAAATCCTATACCTAAAAATAATACTACACTGTATGCTAACTAACTGGAATTTAAATACAAACTTGGAAGAGAAGAACATTTCTAAAGTACTTTATAACAAATGGCAGGTTAGTTCACTCAGTTTCTTTACCTAAATCATGTTTTGTGTCTCTCTATTGCTTTATTTCCATGTTCTTCCCATTTCTAACATGGCCAATGTCCTTGACATATTCTCACGGTGTCCAGAAAGACAGAAAACATTTAAAAAAATTTTCCTGACATCTAGTTTTTAACATTATAGTGAGTTTTATTGTTAATTGTAATGTGTAGATTCTGCACAATGAACATGAAGTTGTAGGAGAAACTTCAAAGAATTCCATTTTGGAAATATCCAGTCCATCATTTAAAAAAATACATAAAGCATCTCCCCACATTGTCCCATGTAGGATAACCTCGTATGCAGATATAATTCTCACTGATATTGATGGGAATCTGAAAATCTCAATTGCAATAATGGCATACACTGAGGTTTGTATAACAGGAATCACTAAGCCACAATCACTCTAATCTGGATTCTAGTCTTTGGAGTTTCTTCCTTTTTCCCCTCCTACTTGTTGAAAGTAAAAAATTTTAAACCTTCTTATTCATGTTCCTTTTTATTATCCAACTACCCTTATGTGATTAATGGAAGTGAGATTTTTTTCCCCCTAAGTACTTCTTAGAGAGACTCTTGAATTTATAGCCTATTGATTCCTTTTTTAAAATTTATTTTTTAATTTTTTTAATGTTTTATTTATTTCTAGGAAAGAGAGAGAGAGAGAGACAGCGTGAGGGTCAGAGAGAGAGGGAGTCATAGACTCTGAAACAGGCTCCAGGCTCTGAGCTGGCAGTCAGCACATAGCTCGATGCGGGGCTCGAACCCACAAACTGCGAGATCATGACCTAAGCGAAAGTTGGACGCTTAACCGACTAAGCCACCCAGGCGCCCCTAAAATTTATTTATTTATTTGGAGAGAGAGCATGTATGCACATGCACATGGGCTGAAGAGGGGCAGAGGGAGAGGAAGAGAGAGAAACCTAAGCAGACTCCATGCTGTTAGAGCAGCAGAGCCTGATGCAGGGCTCAATCCCATGACCATTTGATCATAACCTCAGCTGATATGTAGGGTTGGCTGCTTAACCAAATGAGCCAACGAGGTCCCCTTGCCTATTGATTCCTTGAAGGAGTCCACCTGGTGGCTGGGTGAGGCAGGTAGTTGGGTCTACCTCCAGTTGTGGTGCTACTGTGTGGTGGGGAGGTAGGGTGGCCAGTTCTAAACTCTACTGACTTGAAGCTCCCTCTAGGTCTCTTGTCACAATGAGAAGAATGAGAACGAGGCAGGCCTTTTTTTTCCCCCAGCAAAAGCTAAAATTCCAAGGAAGATTAAAATTGAGGAAGTCTCCTAACTCTTTTTTGGCCTCCTCAATTGCCCATGAGGTCCAACTCTGCATTCTTGAGTTCCTCAGAACAGAACTGGAACCTTGGTGTTAGTCTATGACTAATAAGATCATCCAGCCAATTCAAAGCGAAAAATTTACATAACTTTCAGAAAACCTTGGCCAAAATCTGAGGTTGGTTTTTGGCAATGCTAAAGTCAACATATAATAACACAAATGCTTCTTTGTGTCTGCCAATCTTGGGACAAGCTGTAGATTTTAACATTTAGCATTTGTATTCATATCCAACCTGTGGAGCTGGTGGCAGAGTGTGGCATTTTACCGGAGGCAAAATGACAACTTGTTTGTTGTTCATACACTGTACCTGCTTGACTTATAGTTTTTTTTTTTAAGTCATTTTTTGTATCATCTCAAATTGTGAGTGAAATCTTGGAAGCAATATAATTTTTCTACTATATAATTTGTACATAATCCATTACTTGCAAGACAAAGAGAACAATTTCTCCAGGATTTCACTTTATTCTATTCATTTTTGAGACAGAAATACTAAAATGAGAAACATGTGGGTCACTCTCTAGCTGTACATTGAAAAAGTTTTCTTTTTTGGAAAAGGTTTCTTATTGAAAAATCACTTCGGGCTTCCAGGGAAGATGGCAGAATAGGAGGACCCTGGCTCACCTCATCCCACAGATATAACAAGATAATACAAACATCAGTGTAAATAACCCTGAAAGCAACTTGAAGACTAGCAGAACAGACTCTCCACAGTTAAATATAGAGAAGAGGCCATAGCAAGGAAGGTAATAAAAGTGGAAATGCAGTTAGGAGCCAAATGAACCCCCAAGACTATCTGTGGGAAGGAGGGATGCTGTGGTTGTGGAGAAGGGAGAGGAGTAGACCCCATACCAGGGACCCCAGTCATGGAGGACCTCCACTAGTAAGATGAATTCCTATAATATATGGCTTTGAAAGCTAAAGGGGTCTGGCTTTGTGAGTTCTTGTAATCAGTGAGGCTTATCACCAGGAACTTTAAAAATCAACAGGCTCAGGTCTGGAAGAATCAGGAGGGTGAAAGGAAACAGTCCTTACCTTTAAAGAGACAGCACAACAAACAGCACTGAGGGAAAGGCAGCAGCTTGAAAAATTCCTGGGATATATGGGAAGGAGATTTATATACTAATCTCAGAGCATGTGCTAGAGGGACAGGGATCTTTGGGAAACTTTCTGAAGAGCAAAGTCACTGGTGGAAGCCATTTCCCTTTCCCAGCCCCCAGCCTAGATACATAGACATCTGTAGGAATGAGTGCCAACTCTTTCCACCTAGCTTGCTAACAATGCCCTGTCCCCATGTGCTTCTGTGGATCTGTCCCCTTCAACCCATTGTCCTCACCATGAGTTTTCCCAGGCAGCTGAAGATCCCTACCCAAAGCACACATGTGCAGAACTTGCTGGCACAACACACCCCATGCCTGTCCTTCAACACACCGCTTGGGCAGGAGTACATACAAAGTGGTGTCATAAGCCTGGCAGTGTGCAAGCAGCCCCAACAGGGGCCTGCACCACTCCGAAGTGACTCCTTCCCCAAGGAGAGGGGAGACAACAATAGAAACCAGTCCAATTTCATCCCCAGCAATGGGTTAGTGGCAAACATCTGATCTGACTGCAAACCCCCCACCACCAACAAAATCTCTCAGGGACCACACAGGGATAGCACCCTGAAGCTCTGGCAAACATCTGGTCTGATACAAGTGAAACACAACATGGCCCCAGACTAACAGCACAGTGCCCAAACCTTGCCCACAAGAGGCAAAGAGTGCCATTGCAGATGACTGGAATAAATGTAAAAGCAGCTCAGCCACAACAGTAGGGCTCATGCAAAACTCATAGAAGGCACCCTTGAAGTGCCAGGTTCTGGTGAATAGGGGACACTACACTGTAGGGCACTACAGGATTTCTTCTTTATAAGACCACTACTCTCAAGAGAAGGAGATGTAGCTGACTTTTCTAACACATAGAAATAGAAACAAAGAGTTAGACAAAATAAGACAGAGGAATATGTCCCAAATGAAAGAGCAGGACAAAATCACAGCAAGAGACCTAAATGAAATGGAGACAAGTAATATGTCTGATAAAGAATTTAAAGTAATGGGCATAAAGATACTCACTGGATGTGAGAAAACAGTAGAGCATCGTAGTGAGATCCTTTATAAAAAGATAGAAAACATTTTTAAAAAAGGTCCAATCAGAGATGAAGAACTCAGTGACTGAAATTGAAAATATACTATGTGGAATAAATAGTAGACTAGAGGAAGCATAAGAATCGGTGAGTGACCTGGAGAACAGAGAAATGGAAAGTAACCAAGCTAACAGGAGAAAGAAAAAATAATAATAAATTAAAATAGATTAAAAGGAACTCAGTGACACCATCAAGCATAATAATATTCTATTACAGAGATCCCAGAAAGAGAAGAGAGGGAATAAAATTTGTTTGGAAAAATAATAACACAAACCCCCTCAAATCTAGGGAAGGAAACAGAAATCCAGATCCAGAAGGAACAGAGAGCCCCCAACAAAATCAACCTAAGGAGGTCAAAACCAAGACACACAGTAATTAAAATGGCAAAAAGTAGTGATAACAAGAGAATTTTAAAAGCAGCAAGAAATTATTTTTGCTTTTGTTTCCCTTGCCTCAGGAGACATATCTAATAAGATGATGCTATGATCAATGTCAAAGAGGTTACAGCCTGTGTTCTCTGGGATTTGATGGTTTCCTGTCTCACATTTAGATCTTTAATCCATTTTGAATTTATGTTTGTGTGTGATGTAAAAAAGTGGTCCAGTTTCATTATTTTTCATGTTGCTGCCTAGTTTTCTATTGGGGTTTCATCAAAATAAAAATATTCTGCACAGTGAAGGAAACAGTCAACAAAACTAAAAAGCAACCTACAAAATACGAGAAGATATTTGCAAATGACATATCTGATAAAGAGTTAGTATCAAAAATATAAAGAACTTATAAAACCCAACACTTGAAAAACAAATAATCTGTTTTTAAAATGGGCGAAGACATGAATAGACATTTTCCCAAAGAAGACACACAGACAACTAACAGACACATGAAAAGATGCTCAACATCACTCATCATCAGGGAAATACAAACCAAAACTACAATAAGATAGCACCTCACATCTGTCAGAATGGCTATAATTAACAACACAGGAAACAATAGTTGTTGGTAAGGAGGCAGAGAAAGGGGAACCCTCTTACACTATTGATAGGAATGCAAATTGGTGCAGCCACTTGGGGAAACAGTATGGTGTTTCCTCAAAAAGTTAAAAATAGAACTACCCTATAACCCAGCAATTGCACTACTAGGTATTAAACCAAAGGATTAAAAAACACTAATGTGAAGGGATACATGCACTCCAATGTTAATAGCAGCATTATTAACAGTAGCCAAATTATGGAAAGAGCCCAATTGTCCATTGACTGATGAATGGATGGAGAAGATGTGGTATATATATAATGGAATATTATTCAGCCATAAAAAAGAATGAAATCTTGCCATTTGCAATGACATGGATGGTGCTAGAGAGTATTATGCTAAGCAAAATAAAAGAAAGAGAAATGCCATATGATTTTACTCATATGTGGAATTTAAGAAACAAAACAAATCAACACAAGAGGGTAAAACAGAGGCAAGTCAAGAAACAGACTCTTGGGGGCCTGGGTGGCTCAGTCGGTTAAGCACCTGACTTCAGCTCAGGTCATGATCTCACGGTTTGCATGTTCGAGCCCCACATCGGGCACTGTGTTAATGTTTGCTCAGAGCCTGAAGCCTGCTTTGGATTCTGTGTCTGCTTCTCTCTCTGCCCTTCCTCCACTCATGCTCTGTCTCTCAAAAATAAATAAATGTGAAAAAATAAAAATAAAGAAAGAAACAGACTCTTAACTATAGAGAACAAACTAAGGGTTGCTGGAGGGGAGGTGTGTGGGGCAATGGATTAAATGGGTAATGAGTATTAAGGAGGGCACTTGTGATGAACAGCAGGTGTTATATATATATATGTGATGAATCACTAAATTTTAACACCTGAAGCTAATATTATGCTGTATGTTAACTAGCTGGCATTTAAATAAAAACTTGGAAAAAATAAAAGTAGCAAGAGATAAGAAAATAGCTATATACAAGGGAAACCTCACAATACTATCAGCTGATTTTTCAACCGAAACTTGATAGGCCAGAGGAAGTGGCATAATATAGTCAAAATGCTGAAAGGATTAAAAAAAAAAACCTTGTAACCAATAATATCCTATCCACCGAGGCTATCATTCAGAATAGAATGAGAGGCAAAGAATTTTCAGACAAACAAAAGTTAAAGGAATTCTTCACCAGTAAACCAGCCCTACAAGAAAAGTTAAAGACTCTGAATGTAAAGAAAAGACCATAAGTAGGAGTAAGAAAAGTAGAAAGCACAAAGGCACTAAAATTAAGTTTATCTATAAAACACAGTCAAGAAATTTACACAATAAAGGAATGTAAAGTATGACACCATATACCAGAGGCAGAGGGGGGAGGAGGAGAAATAAAAATTCAGTGAAAGAATAAGTTAAGTGACCATTAACTTGGACTGTTATATGCATAAGATACTATATATAAACCTAATTGTAACCACAAATCAAAAACCAGTAATAGATATGCAAAACAATAAAGAGAAAGTAATCCAAGTCTATCATTAAGAAAGCCACCAAACAGTGAGGGCAAAGAGAAATAGAAGAAAGAAACAAAAGAACTACAAAAACAACCATAAAACAAGTAACAAAATGACAATAAGCACATACCTATCACTAATTACTTTGAATGTAAATGGACCATATGCTTCAATCAAAAAACATAGAGTGATGAAATGTATAAAAAATCAAGACTCATCTCTATGCTACCTACAAATAACTCATTTCAGTCCTAAAGATACACACAGATTGAAAGTAAAGAGGTAGAAAAGCATTTATTATGCAAATGGAAATGAAAAGAAAGCCAGGGTACCAATCCTTATATCAGACAAAATAAAATTAAAACAGACTATAAAAGAGACAAAGAAGGACACTACATAATCATAAAGGAAACAATCCAACAAGAAGATATAACAACTGTAAATAATTATGCATCCAACATTGAAGCACTCACATACATATAGTGCCTATTAACAAACATAAAGGAACAAATCAAAAGTAATATAATAATAGCAGAGGACTTTAACACTCCATTTACATCAATGGATAGGTCATACAAATAGAAAATCAACAAAACAGTGGCTTTGTATGACACAGTGGACCAGATGGATCCAACAGATATACTCAGAACATTCCATCCCAAATAGTAGAATACACATTCTTTTCAAGTGCCCATGGAACAGTCTCAGGATAGATCACATGTTAGGCCACAAAAGATACCATGCACCATTTCTGAGCACACCACTATGAAACTAGAAATCTCAGAAACACACAAAAAATCTGGAAACAACATAAATGCATGGAGATTAAATGACATGCTACTAAACAATGAATGGGTCAACCAAAAAAATCAAAGAGAAAATCAAAGTATACAGATGAAAATAAAAACACAATTGTTCAAAAATTTCAGGAGGCAGCAAAAGTTGTTCTAAGATGAAAGTTTATAGCTATACAGGTCTATCTCAAGAAGCAAGAAAATTTTCAGATAAACAAGTTAACCTTATATCTGCAGGAGCTAGAAAAGAACAAAAAAAATCCAAAAGCAGTGGGGCAGAAATAAATGAAATAGAAACTAAAAAACAATAGATCAATGAAAGCAGGAGGTGCTTCTTTGCATTATCAACAAAATTGATAAAACTTTAGCCAAACTCATCAAAGAGACAGAGGGAGGGACTGAAATAAAGAAAATCAGAAATGCAGGGGGAGAAATAACAACTGACACCACAGAAATGCAAAGGATTATAAGAGAATATTATGAAAAAGTATATGCCAACAAATTGGACAACAAAGAAGAAATGGATAAATTCCTAGGACCATATAATCTCTGAAAACTGAATCAGAAAGAAATAGGAAATTTGAAGAGACCAATAACCTGTAACGAAATTGAATCAGTAACCAAAAAACTCCCAACAAACAAAATTCTAGGATCAGATGGCTTCACAATGAATTCTACTAAACATTTAAGAGTTAATACCTTTTCTTCTCAAATTATTCCAAAAGATAGATGAGGAAGAAAAATTTCTAACTCATTTTATGAGGCCAGCATTCCCAATACCAAAACCAGATAAAGATTCTACCAACAAAAAAAAAAAAAAAAGAGAGAGAGAGAACTACAGGCTAATAACTCTGATGAACATACCTGCAACAATCCTCAACAAAACATAGCAAACCAAATTTAACAATATATTTAAAACAATCATTCACCATGATTAGGTAGGAGTCATTCCCAAGACGCAACATGGCTCAGTATTCACAAGTCAACTAGAGTAATACATTATGTCACCAAGAGAAAGGATAAAAACCATATGATCATTTCAATAGATACAGAAAAAAAGTATTTGACAAAGTACAATACCCATTCATGATAAAATTCCTCAACAAAGTAGATTTAGAGGAAACATACCTCAACATAATAAAGTCCATCTATGACAAACCTAGAAATAATATTATATTTAGAGGTGAAAACTGAGAACTTTTCACCTAAGGTCAAGAAGAAGACAAGGATGTCCACTTTCACCACTTTTATTCAATATAGTACTCAAAGTCCTTGCCACAGCAATCAGACCACAAAAAGAAATAAAAGGCATCCAAACTGGTAAGGAAGTAGCAAAGCTTTCACTATTTGCAGATGACATGATATTATATGTCAAAAACCCTAAAAACTCCACCAAAAAACCTACAAAAACTGATAAATGAATTTAGCAAGGTCACAGGATACATAATCAATTTATAGAAATCCATTGTGTTTCTGTACACTAATAATGAAGTTGCAGAAAGAGAAGTGAAGAAAACAATCCCATTTAAATTGCACCAAAAATTATAAAATACCTAGAAATAAATTTAACCAAGGAAGTGAAAGGCCTGTACTCTGAAAACTATAAGATATTAATGAAAGAAATTGAAAATGACACAAACAAATGAAAAGATATTCCATTCTCATGGATTGGGAGAAAAAGTATTGTTAAAATGTCCATTCTACTCAAAGCAATCTACAGATTTAAGGCAAGCCCTATCAAAATACCAATAGCATTTTTTCACAGAATAGAACAAATAATCTTAAACTTTGCTGAAATCACAACAGACCTCGAATAGCCAAAGCAATTTTTTTAAAAGAAGAACAAAATTGGAGATATCATAATTTCAGATTTCAAGATAAACTATAAAGCTGCAGCAATCAGAAAAGTATGGTACTGGCACAAAAATACACACATAGGTCAATGGAACAGAATAGACAACCCAGAAATAAGCCCACAATTATATGATTAATTAATCTTTGACAAAGGAAGCAAGAATATGCAGTGGGAGAAGGACAGTCTCTTCAACAAATGGTGATGGGAAAACTAGACTGCTACATGCAAAAGAATGAAACTGGACCACTTTCTTACACCATACATACATAAAAATAAATTCAAAATGGATTAAGGGCCTAAATGTGAGACCTGAAAGTATAAAATCCTAGAAAAGAGCACAGCCAGTAATTTCTCTGACTCTAGTTGTACCAACGTCTTTTGAGATATGCCTCCTGAGGCAAGGGAAACAAAAGCAAAAATAAATTACTGGAACTACATCAAAATAAAAAGTCTCTGTAGGCAAAGGAAGGAAACCGTCAATGAAAATAAAAGAAAATCTACTGAATGGGAGGAGATATTTACAAATGAAATATCTGATAAAGGTTTAGTATTCAAAATATATAAAGAACTTCTACAACTCACCACACATACAGAAAAAACAAATAATGCAATTTAAAAATGAGCAGAGGACCTAATTAGACATTTTTCCAAAGAAGATATACAGTTGGTAAATGAAAAGATGCTCAACATTACTCATCATCAGGGAAATGGAAATCAAAACCACAATGAGATATCACCTCACACCTGTCAGAATGCCTAAAATCAAAATCACAAGAAACAAATGTATTAGCAAGGTTATGGAGAAAAAGGAACCTTCGTGCACTATTGATGGGAATGCAAACTGGCACATCCAATGTGGAAAGCAATATGGAGAGTCTTAAAAATTAAAAATAGAACTACCATATGAACCGGTAATTCCACCACTGAGTATTTACCCAAAGAATACAAAAATACTAATTCAAAGGGATACACGCACCCCGATGTTTATAGGAGCGTTATTCATACCAGCCAAATTATGGAAGCAACCCAAGTGTTCTTTGATAGATGAATGATAAAGAAAATGTGGTACACACATGTACACACACACACACACACACACACACACCACAAACTGGAATATTACTCAGCCACTTAGAAAAAAGAATGAAATACTGCCATTTGCGACAAGGATAAAGCAAGAGGGCATAATCCTAGGTGAAACAAGTCAGTCAGAGAAAGAAAAATACCCTATCATTTCCCTCATACATGGAATTTAATAAACAAAACAAATGAACAAAGGAAAGAAAGAGAGAGAGAAACCAAAAAACAGACTCTTAACTATAGAGAACAAACATATGGTTACCAGAGTTGGTAGGGGAGGAGATGAGTTAAATAGATGATGGGGAATAAGAGTACACTTATGTCAGGGTGCCTGAGTGGCTCAGTTGGTTAAGTGTCTGACTATGGCTCAGGTCATGATATCACAGTTCATAAGTTTGAGCCCTGCAATGGGTTCTGTGCTGACAGCTCAGAGCCTGGAGTCTGCTTCAGATTCTGTGTCTCCCTCTCACTGCCCCTCCTGCACTGATGCTCTGTCTCTTTCTCTGTCTCTCAAAAATAAATAAACAGTTAAAAAAAATTTTTAATAAAAAAAAGTACACTGTTGTGCTGAGCGAAATAAGTCAGACAGAGAAGGGCAGATACCATATGTTTGCATGTATAGGAGGATTAGGAGGAACTTAACAGAGGACAATGGGGGAGAAGAAGGGGGAAAATAGCTGGGGAGAGGGAGGGAAGCAAACCATGAGAGACTCTTGAATGCCGAGAACAAACTGAGGGATTAGGGGGAGAAAAAGGGGGGTGATGGGCATGGAGGAGGGCACTTGTGGGGATGAGCACTGGGTGCTATATGGAAACCAACTGGACAATAAACTATTTAAAAAAAAATTTTAAGTACACTTATTTGGACCTTGAGGGTGTTATGCTGAGTGAAATAAGTCAGGCAGAGAAGGACAAATATATGTTTGCACGTATAAGAGGATTAGGAAGAACTTAATGGAGGACCATGGGGGAGAAGAAGGGGGGAAATAGTGGAGGAGAGGGAGAGAGGCAAACCATGAGAGACTCTTGAATGCTGAGAACAAACTGAGGAATGATGGATGGGGGGNTGGAAACCAACTTGACAATAAACTATTTGTAAAAAAAAAAAAAAAAAGAAAAGTGAAAAATAAAATTGTTATTTTTTCTGTTGCATGGGACATTTATTTATTTATGTTTCCAGCTTTATACAAATTTATTATTTTTTAACTCAACTATTATCTAACTATACTGATAGCTATTGTTAACACTAAGATGTATTTTAGGATTTTAAAATATTTTATTTTTACTTAATTAGATAATATTGTATCCTTTAAACATAATGTTAGGTACCCTTTATTCAATTTAATTAAAGTCTTTTCAAATACATAATCCAAAATAAAAAAAGGACACTTATGTAATGAATCTTAGATAATGTATAAAATTGTCAAATCACTACATTGTACACCTGCAACTAATATAACAGTGTTTGTTAACTATCCTTGAGTTAATTTTTTTTAAAAGAAAAAGAAATCTCTTGACTTCTGAGTCTGTTTCCTTACCTGTAAATTAGAAGAGTGGTTAGGACAACTGCTAAGTCATCTTTCAGTCCTAAAATTCATATTGCTACCCCTTCCCACTTCCTTTCCTCCTCTGATACTTCCTATCTCAGTATATTTTGGCACTACTATCCACTAAAATTAAACTTAAGTGTCAGCTTTGACCCCATCTTTCCCCCTAACTTTCCTCTTTAAACCATTCATCAAGAGCAGATTGTCCCCACCTCTGTGACTTCTCTGGGATCCATCCACTTTATTTCCACCACAGCATTTGGCCTTGTGAATGAGCTCTTCTTATTTAAGGAAGTGATTTTACATGCCAAGAAGTTTTAGAACTATATTTTTAGAGATGACAGAATAAATCAAACTCATGTATTTATAAAGTAAAAGAATCTGGCCTCTCATGGAAACAAGACTTCAACTTAAAGTGTATAACTAATTTAAATCTGTGACTTTAAGCTGAAAAACTTATTCAATATCAATTTTAAGCACTTCAGAGTACGTAAGAAAATTCAATATGTGGAAATTTATAATTTTATATATTTGATTAACAATATTTTCTTAAATAGTCAGGAAGACTTGTTAAGGTTGTGATTTTGTCTTGCCAAGCATTTTAAATAC
This sequence comes from Hyaena hyaena, assembly GCF_003009895.1. NCBI lineage: Eukaryota > Metazoa > Chordata > Mammalia > Carnivora > Hyaenidae > Hyaena > Hyaena hyaena. The sequence goes on from NW_024080685.1 coordinate 4,546,434, forward strand.
CTATGGACTGTATTTCCATTTCCGACTAAGCTTGTAAATAAGCCTGGCTGTTTAAGGTAAATTATGTTTGTTGGACTGAGTTAAGCATTAATTAAACATCCATTAAAACCAGTGATTATTTTCATAAGTATTAGGATAAGGTTTATAGACAAATTTGGTGAAAACAATATTGCTTTTAAACCTAAGCAACCATTAATTGTCCTTCCAATACTCAAAATTCCCCTCCAGACATTAACTTTACTGACTATGGTAAAAAGCAGTACCCTTTTATCATGGAGCTGCTAATGATATCAGGATTTAGTCAGGAACACTTTAATATGTGTCTTGTCTCTTAATTAAATACAATGAGTGAAGAGTCAAACCAAGTTCTAGAGCATACAGCAATTTAAATACTTTGATTCCATTGTAATGTTTTGTGATTAGTGTAGAGAAAAGCCACATGGTATCTCTAAGGGTACTATTGAAATGCTGCACTACTCCAAATGTATTTCAGAAACAGAGAAAATGTCTTAGCAACCTGACTTTCTCCAAATTGTGACCCAGGCTTTACTAAAATTTGTCACTGATTCTACATAACTAGAGCAGCATGTTGGCCCCTTCTTTATCTGGCTGCGATTTGTTATTAGCTGGGTGATATTTTTAAAACATAGCTGATATGGATTGATAAAACCTGTAAATGCAAATGAAGTTAGGCAGAAGAAGGAAGTTCACCAAATCTCTAGCATAATAAAGAAGGGTCTCTGTATTCACTTTACTAAGATCTCCATCCATGACATCAATGTTTAGTGCCCTTCCAATTAGTATGTTTTATTATTTTAAACTCAAATAAGCGGTGAGAACTGAATGAAGGACTCTTCTCCTTTACAAATCATCTCTTCCTTTGCCTTAAAATATTTTGGAAGAAACCCAGCTTGCTGCATTCTAACTCATAGCTGTGAACAACCTTACAGAATGGAGAAAGTTTATGGGGAGAATTCCAGAGCCATGTCTTCATGCTGAACTGAATATGAATAAATCAAACATGAGTCTAGGTGTATAGAAATCCATAAGGTGAATCATCTCTGCCACCTTCTCTCTACACCCTCCCTATCAGCTGATTATACGTATCTGAGATGCTTTTCCTTTACAGAAGGTAGAAGGTAAAGACGTACAGATTATTTTCCTCTGTTTCTCAACAGGAGCATTGTTAGCATTCTTATTCCTGGGGTGAGTACTTGCTACACATTAGGAGATGCTTCTCATCTCTAGCCCCAAGCCACTAACTACCACTAATCATTAGAAATTTGTGGGAGCCTATTTGTCACCAACATCCCACCTATATGTCACCTCTATCCCAAGAACCACTGACCTCAGTAGAACAGAGAAGACTTTCCAGCACTGTTTTTAACCCCTTGAACTCTGCAAGAAGGGGGAAGTGGTGAGGGGGACAGTTCTTTGCCATGTCTCTGCTTTAACAGAATGAGTGATCTCAGAAAGAAATGAAGCCTCAAAGCCAAACTTTACAGACATTCCTACCTTAGCTTTCTGCCATTAGGCACAGAGTCCAGGAGCAAAGGGAGGAAGGAGTTTATGTTGTGATATGAGCTTGAACAGAAAAGGAGATGGTAGGCATGCCTTGGTGGCTCAATAGGTTGAGCTGCTGACTCTTGACTTCAACTCAAGTCATGATCCCAGGGTTGTGGGATTGAGCCCTAAGTTGGGATCTGCACTGAGCACAGAGCCTGCTTAAGATTCTCACTCTCAAAAAAAAAAAGATTCCCTCTCTCCCTCTGCTCTTTTCCTCTGCTCATGCTTTCTCTCTTTCTCTAGAAAAAGCAAAAACCAAAATAAATTTGAAAGGAAGGTGGGAGATATCTTAATAATCATCTAGTCAAACACCCTCACATTAGAGATGAAGAAAGTGGGATTGTGAATCATGATCTGTAAAATATACTCATGAAAGGTCATTTTAGTTCAAGAGTTCACCAGAAACTAAGCATGATCAAGGATTTGGGTGAAAGTATTTTATTCTAGCAGTGACCCAGGCAGTGTGGTTAGGACTGGGGAAGTGATACAGTGTGGAGGCTGTGCTGGGCCACCAGATCCACCTTCAGGACTGAAGCATTTATTCCTCCAGCTGTTGGGTATGCAGCAGGCAGCATCTGAGAATTGCCTTTAACCATTGTCTTGCTCCCTTCCTGGGAGCAGCCTCTAACCAAGGACTGGTTGATGCAAGAGAGTCTATGTACCACCCCTACTTCTCCAGCTCCCAACAAATCTGAATGGTCATCCCAGCTTCAGAATTTCCTATGGGGTCACTGACACCTTTGCTGCAACTGCCTCCCATTCAACTTCTCCCTCTGCTAATCCTGCTCATTTCTCTTCCCATGTAGGTGTAAATCCCAAAACAATCCCAAATAAATGTTCTGCTTACTAACTTCCCTATCAGTATACTTAGCCAGGGAGCCTGACCTGCAAAGGTAGGTGCCAGAAGTTGTTAGAAGCTGAGGCTAAAAAAGGGATTCTAGAGCTGTATCATGTATCAGCCAGCTGTCAATGAAAATCGCATTACTGGTCGTGCAGGGAGCCCACCAGTTCCTGCATAGTGGAACTGTGAATACTTCTGGTCATCAACAGCTGGCAAAATGGTTAAAGGACATGTACTAGGAAGTGCAATATACCAGGCACTTAAGAAATACGGGGTGATTCCTCGCTCTAAGATAAATGGAATTGGATGAGTATTGCTAGAAGCATTAGATGATTTGGAAAAAGTTTACAGAAGGCACAAAAGTATTACAAGCAATTAAAGTCAAGATAAGAACACCAGAAGGCCTCTTTGGAGCACATTAAGAGATTCTCCTCCCCTGCTGGCAAACAGCAGGGAAATCTGAAGATCCAGTCCAGCACTTACTCATAACAGCAGAACTCCAGAGAAAGTTGAACTCTCAACCTAGCAACATGGAGCCTACGATAACAAGATCCTAAAAATTGAGATGAGAACTTTAGAGCTATGTGCTTGAAACATTAAATCCGCAGAATCCACTGAGGTCTTGAACCTGTAGCAATGGACAGCACTGTTGGAATCAGCACATTCTCCTGGCCTTGCAAGATAATGTGTGCCTCCATGATCTCTGCCCCATCACTTCTTCTCGTACCAGATCAATAGGTAGAGTAGATCACAACACAAATGTGAGGCTTGCTAAAGGAGAAAGAGTCTATACCTTGGAGGGCCTGTAGGACCTAGTTAACATATGCCATTAAGACTTGAGAGCATATATGAAAGCAAATTCTGAGAGTGCCAAATCAAGGGGCTGACAGGACATAAAGTGGAATAAGGCAGAGTTTATCTATATGGGAACGCTTTATTGAGATAAAGGATTTAACACCATGGCAAAGACCCCAAGCAGACACATTCCTGGATGGTTTTGAGTGTGGGCTGTCACTTTCTCTAGTTCCTAAATGAAGTAGAACTGCTAAATAAGCTGTAGCAGACAGTGCAAGAAGGGATCAAATGTTTTGGAAAGGTGACCATGCTAGACTGGATATACTATAATACAGGAAAACCCACCTGATAGTTATGTGTGGTGGGAGAGCTGGAGGGTATTTGGTTTACTAAAATAGTAAAGGATATTGCTGAGAAGAAGAAGTAAAGATGCAGCTGAAATCTCTAGCATCCCTGAGATTCTCTGCACTATAGGTCAGGGCACCTGTAACAGAGGCTGAGACAGAACTAGGCTCCCGGATAAAAAAAAAAAAAAAATAGGGTTGAAAGCTTTCAGAAATAATAGAAGTGAAGTGGTAGCAAGCACTTAACCACCAGAAACAAGGAGGGCATAGTTATACTGTGCAGCAAGGACAATGTACCCTCAGGGCTGAATTATAGGAGCTAAGGAAATAGTTACTAGAACATGGCACGATAGATGGGCTGCCAGCAATGGTATTGTTCAACCTATATTACAAAAAAAAAATCAAGGTGGACAGACAGGCGGCTAAGGTCAGATGCCACAATAAAGAGTTATACTCTCTTGTCCAGTTTTGGATCTGAGCCCATTTTTGCCCTATGAACTGCTGGCTGAAGAAGGTCAGTTCCCTAGGAGACAAGACACAGCAATATCACAAGATGTGCATATGGAAATGATTTTCCCAAGATGACTCCAAACAGACCATTTACTAAGAAAACTGTATGGAGGAGGAAGAACAACACCCACATATTTGGGGAACTCTTAGGTACCAGGAGTAGCACTGATACCAAGGCATGTGAAACACCATCACAGCTCAGACCCAGTTCAGAGAGTTCACTGAGTTCTACAGACCTACCCAGTAGTTATTTTCCCAATTACTAAATATATAATTGAAACAGACATGCTTGGAAGTTGGCAAAATCCCCACATTGGTTCCTTGGCCTGTGGTATAGGAGCTATTATAGCATGAAAGATCAAGTGGAAATTCCCCCCACTACCCCCACCTAATACAATCCAGCAATACAATAAATCAAAAAGTACAGCATCATGGGGAAAATGTCAAAGATTAGTACCACTCTTTTTTTTAATGCTTATTTTTTGAGAGACAGAGCATGAGCAGTGGAAGGGCAGAGAGAGGGAGACACAGAATTGGAAGCAAGATTAGTACCAATCTTAAAGATCTAAAGGATGCAGGAGTTATAGTCCCCATCATATCTTCATTCCATCACCGAGCTGGCCTATACAGAAGCCAGATGGATCCTGAAAATAACTTCTGCAAGTTTACTCAAATATTTACACTAATTGTGCAGTGGGCCAGATGTGGTATCTCTGACAGCAGATTAACAAGGCCTCAGCCACATGGTATACAGTCATTAATCTGGTGAATAGTTTCTTTTCCATTCCCATCAGAAGGAGATTCAAAAACAGTATTCACTTGGAACAGACTATAGCATACTATAAATACTATATTTATAAAGTAGCCTCAATACTAGGTTTAATTTTCCATCCTCTGTCATAATATACTCCAACATTTCCCTAGAACTTTGCCCTGGCCCACTATACTAATGACATCACGCTAATCTGACTAGATGAGTGACAAATGGCAAGTATGTTTAAAAAAAAACCTTACTAAGACATATGTGCTCCATAAAGGGTAAGACAAAACATGGAGATTTAGGAATCAACCTTACCAATAAAATGTTTAGTGATCCAGTGGTCTGGGGCATGCCAACAGTTCTTCTCCCAAGTAAAGGACAAATTATTGCATCATGCACTTCCCACCATGAAGAAGGAAGTGCAATGCTTCTAAATGGGCTTCTAAGGCTTCTGGAGGGAGAATATTCCATATCTGAGAACACCACTCCAGCCAATATATTAGTTGAATGAATGGATGTCAGCTAAGCATGAATACATTCAACAACAGGCCCCCACTGCAAAACATATGACCCAGCAGAGCTTATGGTATTAAAGGTATCTGTAGTGGGAAAAGATACCTTATGGAGTTTATGGCAAACTTTAATAGGTGATCATAATGTAGACCGTTAGGTAAATTCAGGAGCAAGGCCATGCTATCTGAAGTGGAAAATTATATACTTTTTGAAAAAAAAATTTCCTGAAATGCATTGGAGCCCTGTTATCAATGGAGTAAAACGAGTAACCGTGTGGCCAGAGTTAGGTTTTGTCAGACACATAGGTTGTAAGGTCAAGGGAGCCCAGAAGAAATCCATTGTAAGATGGATCCAAAACCAGGCACGAGCACAGCTTGGAGGGAAAAAAGGAGCTACGTGATCAGGTGTCCCAGCCCCCTTGTTATCCACTGCTATTGCACCAGTACCTCTCCCTTAACTCACACCTGTCGCCTCATCTAGGTATTTATGTATGTGTTGGGGAAGATTCCTTATAAACGGTTTATAGAGGAGGATAAAAGCTGAAGTTGGTTCATACATATGTCAACTCAATATGCCGAAAATTGAGAGGGGCTGCACTAAAGCTCCATCCATGGGTAGACTTGAAAGACAGGAATAAGGGGAAATCTTCCTAATGTCCCCATGAACTGAGTTTTGAATGGTGCCCTTGATCACTCACTTTGTGTGGAAAGAAAAGTAGCCCAAAGTTAGAATATATATAGACTGATTATGTCCATCCCCAATTAATACGGTGAGACCCTAGTCTCCAATGTGATGATATTTGGAGATGGGCCTTTGGGAAGTACTAAACAATAGACTTGGCCATTGTCATTTAAACCTTGACAATTGTTTTGTGGGTTTTTTTGCTTTTTGGACTGCAAGTGCCTGAATTTAAGTTTAGATGGCCAGGAATTCCTTTCAAGATTGATTATCCCCAATAAATACACTGTTAGATAAAGACCAGGCTTTGTTCTTCCTCTTTCCAGGCTTTAAATTCCTACTCTTTGCTTAAAATTGACCAAAAAGGAGTGAGCTCAAGAAACCCTAGGTCCCCCACCCTCAACTTAAATACCAAGCCCCTGCAAACACCAACTCTCTCTCTCTCCCTGCAATCTCACTGCATAGGTGTGCTGTGTAGTTTCCAAGTCCCGCAATAACCCTTTATTTTTTCAAATTACTGAAGGATGTCTTGCAATCCCAATAAGAACTACAAGAGCTGGAGCAGCCATAACATTGATTACCAATAGGGTTATCAATAGGCTGAGACCAGCACAAAACGGTCATTAGGGTGGGGCCCTCTTGACCTCTTGATGGGATGCATGCCCTTATAAAAGGAGGAAGAGACACAAGGTCTCTCTCTCTCTCTCTCTCCCTCCTTCCCATCCATTCCCCTCTACATGCACACATCAAGAAAGGCCATATTACAAGACAGACATCTGTAAACCAGGCAGAGGGCCTTCACCAGACAATAAATCTTCTGGCACCTTGATCTTGGATTTCCTAGCCTCTAGAACTGAGTGAAATAGATATTTGTTGTTTAAGCCACCAAAGCTATGGCATTTTATTATAGCAGCCTAAACTATGACATGGACTCATGATGACTGGTTTCACAGTTGGTCAGAGCGCAGGAAGGAGAAAAGTAGAAGAAAGGAAACATGAAGGTCTGAGTTTGGAGCATGTGGATCTATGAGAGTGAGCACAGACAGTGAAGACCTCAGCATCACATGTCAATACCCCTCAAAGCACATCCACTACAGGAGAGGCACTAAACAACCAAGTTCATAGAATGATTTAGTCAGATGATATCAGCCATCTTCTGTCACTGGCCACCTGAGTGCTGGAATGGTGAGTACATGAAGGAACTGGCATAATCTCCATGGTATCAATGGCATGGCCTCCCATTCAACAATGCTGATCTAAATATCGCTGCTACCAAATGACTATCCCAACAGCAACAAAAACCAATCTTGAACTCCTGATACCATCCCTTGAGAAGCCGCATGGTGCCAAAGTTAACAACATTTGACCCTTTCTATCCTAGAAGAGGCAGAAATTCATTTTGACTAGAATCAACACTTATTTTGTGAGGCTTCTCCTTTACTGGTCATGAGGTCTTAGCCAGCACCACTAACAAGGAATTATAGAGTGTTTGATCCACATAACATTGCATCAGAACAAGGAGCCCCCTTTACAAAAAAGAAGATGTGACACTGAATGCATGACCTCTGGATCTTTAGTACCATCCCATATGATGCAACATAGATGCTGCTAGCCTAGTACAATGATAAAAGGCCTTTGAGGGCACTCAGAGACAACAGACTCTAAGAATGAGGTACACTCAAGGATTCAGTATATGATCTAAATATATCACCACTATATGGTGCTGTGTCTCCAGCATAAAAAGTGTATCTGGTTCTAGAAACCAAAGGGTAGGAGTAGGCAGGGTGCTACTTCCCTGTGACCCTCTGAGGGATGTTTTGTTTCCCATCCTTGCATCTCTCTGCCCTGTGTGTTTAGATACAATGGTCTCCCAAAAGAAAAATGTTTCTACCTGGGGATAAAGCAGGAATGGAATTAGATTTAAGCTATGACAACTTCTGGGAACTTTGAAATACTCATTTCAAAGGACAAGCAATCAAGAAGAGTCATTATTTTGGGGAGGTAGGGGTGAAGGGAGTCAGAGAAGTCAGAGTTCCTTTACATGTGCAAAGAGGCATATTAGGAATATGTTTCACACTCAAGCAATTTACTTAGACATTTCTTGGTATTTCCTTGCCCAATTTTGCCTATAAATGAGCAACTGCAATAGCCATAGCTTGAGAACTGAATGGCAACCAGGCTAAGAGCCCTCAATAATAAGATAAACCACAATGGAGAGGAGAGGAGAGAGATAATGGGCATCATTCAAGGCCTTGATACTAGCACTATAGGGGCTGTGGTTCAACCCTATAACTTTCCTCTTATAAGTTTACCCCAGGAAGAGAGGCCCATCAGCATCCTAGAAGAGCTGCTCTATAACTTAGAGTGACTATGAGTGGAGCAAGGGCAGAGCAAGCCACTAACTTATAAGGGGACAGTCCCTAGGGTAGGTATAGTGAATGCTGTGATGCACTGCTCAGATCCCTTTCCACGGCTAAAGGAGGTGCTAGGAGTGCTGCTGAACCTTGCGCCCCCTGATGTGATTTGCCCTTAGCCATCTCCAAATATTGCCTTCAGTGTAGGAAGAGATCTACCTCATGAAATTGCCCCCTTTTCCCAAAGACAGACTGAATTTGACAATAACTTATCAGTGCAAGGATATTACAGCCTAGCCCCTTGTCCCAGCTCAGATAACTATGATGAGCCATCCCAGCTTCAGATCCCCCTGTGGGGTCAGTTGATGCTTTTTATATAATTACATTACTGTTCAATTTCTCTCTTGGTCCAACCTACCCTCCCTCCTTCCCTTCTCTTTACACTGATTAATCCTGAGAGCACTTCCTAGTAAATCTCTTTGACACTAATCTTCTGAGTAAGTTTCCTGGAGATCCCAACCTGCAATAAACAGGGAAGGAAGTTGCACTGACAGCACATTACTACTGTAGACAACTAGGGTTCAGTCTCCTGAGGGTCCCCTTCAGAGACTATGTTAAACATGTCTCAGAATTTTTCCATTGAGAAATAAGGGGTTCAGAGTATTTATCCACCAATCCCTACACTTCATTGGGATTATTCCGGGGGTCTACACTCTGGCACTTTCTTCCTGCTCTGTATATAGGCTGAGGAAACTCCTGCAACTAGAGAACACCATCAGGTAGAACTTCTCAGAAGTCATTAGCCTAAAAGTGGACTGCTACCAGTGTAGACATTACAAGAGGAACATTGCCACCATTGGCAACAGAGGTCATATGGAGACATATAGGTTATTTCTATTGATGGGGGGAAAGACTAAATTACGTTTGTGCGTAATAATAGAAATGGACCCCAAAAGACTCTTAGAATAAAGTAGTATAGTTTGAGGCCATGAAAAGGAAAAACATCTAATGATTCCTTGTGATAATATATTTTTGGTGTGGAGTATATGAGATAGCACTGGAAGATAGTATGGGTGGGTGTGATAGGGTTGCTGCAGGGAAAGACCCATCATGACCATATTTACAAACCTACAAGTATTTTCACTTGGTTCCTGAGTTGAAGGGCAGACAAAGCTCTTGAGGAAAGTAACTGTCTTGCTCATGTTTGATGTGGCAGAATGTCATAGGTTTGGGGGTCACTTTGCTTCCCCCAAAAAACTGGATCTCAGATGCCAGCTTTCCCACTCAACAACTCTATGACTGTAACTCTGTTACTTAAACTCTGTAAGTCACCATTTCATTCCTTATAAAATGGGGTAATAATACCTATTTCATGGGGTTGTCAAGAGGAGTCAAAGAATGAGAAACATGTGGCACATTGCCCTTTCCTCAAAAAAGTATTTTTAGGATAAATAAATGAATCTAAATTTACCTGAAAAATCCAGTAACATTACATAAATTCAAAAGTTGTCATGGAGGTGTTAATGAAGGATTATGTTGTTACAAAGAATTGCTATTGTCATAAAGGATATGACAATCCTTCCGTTGTCATGAAGGATTATTTTGTGAGAGGCCAAATTAATGTTATGAGTTCTGATCTCAGTGAGATAGTCAGAGAAGGCTTCTAAAAGGCTGCCATATGGATAGTTTTTAAATTTAGTTTCAAACTACAATATGTCTAAGTGGAAACAAAGTCACAGCCATAGTGGTGATTGATTGGAATCCCGGGGATCTCTTGGAGTCTGCTTATTATTAGTGTCTTTAAAATGCCTGTTGAACCAACGCCACTCTACTCTATTTGATCATTTTTATGACAGTTTGGTATTTAAGAGCATGCTCCATTTCTGCAGAGCTGGGTTTTTTTTTTTTTTTTAACAATTTTTATATCCTGAGTGGGAGAGTAAAAAACAGTTAATACTTAATCCCACTAATTCCTCCTCTTCTGAGCATAATCCATCTTCCCCAGCATTCCCTATTCATTTTACCCACTCCTTGAAATGTGTTAGAAAGAATAAAATAACTTACTCAAGGCTTCTGGGAGGGAGTGTCAGGATCAGTGTTTAGAATTTTCACTCATCCTGCTGAAACTTCAAATCCTTGCAGTTGTCAACTTTACCCCCAAGCCCTTGAATCTGTCACTATCTGTTGTTTTTTATTTTCTTTAAAGAGAAATTGTGGAATAGCCTTCTTCTGCTTTAGGGACTGAAAAAAAAAAGTCTCAACCAATGGAAGCATTGAGAGAGTCAAACACACACCAAAAGAAACAGAGTCAGTTCATGGAAGGCTGCTGAGAAAGCAGAGGAGGACAAGGCAAGTAAAGATTATTTATGTTGAGAAATACAGGGGTTTGGACTTTGTAATCTGCTGATTGCCATTTGAAATTAATTCTCAGTCAGCAGTGGCCCAAACCAGTAATAATAATAATAACAATAGCTAATATTTCCTGAGTTAATATTCAGTAAAGTACTTTGCATTAATATTCAGTATTAATACTTTGTAATATCAATACATTTGTATTAGTACTCAGTAAAGTACTTTATATTAAGTGTATACTTACTGAATTTTAAATACAGTATTAAGTGCCTACAGCATATTAAACACTTTATAAATATTATCTTTTTTTATTTTTTCTAGGAGAGAGAGAGAAAGACAGCGTGAGCAGGGGAGGGTCAGAGAGAGAGGGAGTCACAGACTGAAACAGGCTCCAGGCCCTGAGCTGGCAGTCAGCACAGAGCACGACGCGGGGCTCGAACCCACGAACCGCCAGATCATGACCTAAGCGAAAGTCGGACGCTTAACCGACTAAGCCACCCAGGTGCCCCTTTATAAATATTATCTTGACTAATCCTCACTCCTGCCCAATGAAACGAGTTCATTATACCCATATGACAACAGATGAGAAAAGTGAGGCTTATAGCGGTTTATATCAAGTAGAGTTCTGGCAGAAAAAAGAAAATGGCCTCCTTCAAGCATTTAAATAAAGTGTTTAATAAAGAATCCCTTTGGTCTCCTTTATATAATTGTGGGGGGGGGGGGCGGCAAAAAGGAACAACAAGGGAACTAGCAGGAGCTGGAGTTGTGGAAGAGGCCCATTGCCAAAATCAGGCCCTGCCTTGGAGTGGGGACCAATTCCCTGCCCTTAGACCTCTGTCAGTTTCTCCCATTGGTTAAATCATTTAGATACCAGAGGAAAATGTAGCGCTCTGCCGTATTTGGTGGAGGTAAGCAGGGCAGAGAAAGATGGAGAATGGATCTGGAATGGCAAAAAGGGAATGATCTCTGTTACATGGCGACATGGCTACATGGCTACATGGCTTGCTCATGGTCACCCAGTAAAAATGACCTGAAAGCTCATGCTATCTTGCATATGATAGGCTCAATGGACCTGGTTCATTATTGTTCCCAAAACAGGTCCTGGAAACGAAATAGAGTATCTTACCCAACCACAGTGTACCTGTGGCAAGTTCAATCTTCAACCTGCTGAACCTGAAGAGAAAATGGAGATCAGAGATGGGGAGAGTTAGCTGACTGCCAGAGCTCTCTTAGAATAATGGTGGTATGCAGGCAGGGCTGGCCTTATTCAGGGGTTATCATCTTGGGGGCTGAAGAAAACTTCTACACAAAGCCAAAATGATTACCTTTCTCTCAAGGCAGTGATGCCTCAGTTTCAAGAAAGAATTATTAGTATTAGTTTCACCATCATCCTCATTTAAACTTCGTTCCCTCCTTGCACCCAGAGATCCAAGGTAAAGGGCAAAGATGATTGTAGATCCTTTATACTTGGAAAATACATTTTGGTGATAATAACAATAATATTACACTTCAACTAAGCAAAGATTCATGTAACCATTTTAGCTTATTAATTTATATTTAAGTTAACTAACTCAAGGAACTTTTAAAGCAGTCCTGTGAAGTGGGCAAGATATTGAGAGCCCCATCTATAGATGGTCTTTAAGTGACAGAGATAGAATGAGACCAGAAAATCACTTTACAAAAAAATTTTTTTAGTAAAGTTGGCATAGAATATTACATTAGTTTAAGGTGTTCAACTTAGGGATTTGACAAGTGTATATACATTGTGCTATGTTCACCTCAAGTACAGCTACCATCTATCCTATAACATCACAAGTATAATATTGACTGTGGTCCTTATGCTCTGCTTTTTTTCTTTTTTATATTTTTTTATTTATTTCTAGGAGAGAGAGAGAGAGACAGCGTGAGCAGGGGAGGGTCAGAGAGAGAGGGAGACACAGACTCTGAAACAGGCTCCAGGCTCTGAGCTGGCAGTCAGCACAGAGCCCAACACGGGGCTCGAACCCACGAACCGCGAGATCATGACCCAAGCGAAAGTCGGACGCTTAACCGACTAAGCCACCCAGGCGCTCCCCTTATGCTCTGCTTTTTATTCCTGTGACTTACTCATTCCATAACTAGAGCCCTGTATCTCTTTCTCTCCTTCATCCACTTTACCCCATCCCTCCAACCTCTCTCCCCTCTGGCAACCATCAGTTTGCTCTCTGTATTTATAGTTCTGATTCTGCTTTTTTTTTGTTTATTCATTTTATTAGATTCTACTTATGAGTGATCATATGGTATTTGTCTTTATCAGCCTGACTTATTTCACCTAATACCTTCTATGTCCGTCATGTCTCAAATGGCACGATCTCATCCTTTTCCGTGGTGGTATAATATTTCTGTGTGTGTGTGTGTGTGTGTGTGTGTGTGTACACACATACATTTTATCTGTTTATCTATTGATGGGCACTTAGGTTGATTCCATGTCTTGGCTATTGTAAATAATGTTACTATAAACATAGGGGTGAATATATCTTTTCAAGGTAGTGTTTTTGTTTTCCCTAGGTAAATACCCAATAGTGGGATTATTAGATCATATGGTATTTCTATTTTTAAGTTTTTGTAGGATCTCCATACTGTTCTCACAGTGGCTGTATCAACTTACATTCTCACCAACAGTGCAAGAAGTTTCATTTTTCCCCACATCCTTGCCAACACTTACTGTTTCTTGTGTTTTTTATTTTAGCCATTCTGACAGGTGTGAGGCTATATCTCATTGTGGTTTTGATTTGCATTTCCCTGATTATTAGTGGTGGTGTTGAGCATCTTTTCATGTGTTTGCAGATGATCTGTATGTCTTCTTTGGAAAAATGTCTATTCAAGTCCTCTACCCATTTTTTAATCACACTGTTTGTAAAATTATTTTTGTTAAAGTAAAATTCACTCTCTCTCTCTATATATATATATATATTTAATATATAGATAAATATAAATATACAAATATATATTTAATATATAGATAAATATAATATATAAATATATTTCTTTATATGTGTATATATTTACACATGTGTATATATGTGTATATATACACATATAAATATATTTCTATTTATAAAGATTTATATTTATAAATATAAATGTTTATTTATATGTTTATTTATAAATTTATATTTATAAATATAAATATATTTCTATTTATATGTGTATATATATATAAATATATATAAAACCTCTGTATATACATAAAACCTCTTTATACATATAACCTCTTTTTATACTCTTTAGGGACTCAAATCGGTGTGTCTCTGTGTGTGCTGTGTGTATGTTATGTTTATGTGTGTGTCTGTGTTTGAGTTGTATGTATGTATGCTTTGATATATATGTATGTATATGTGTATATGTATAAAACTAAGATATAGACTCTATCCTCTCAAATGCATAAGATGAAGATACCTTCTATAACCAACAATGCCAGATTATAATTACCAGTCAGGGAAGGATTTTTGTGCACCAACCCTAGAGGAGAAAGAGAAGGCATTATAAGTAGAGAACAAGTTTCAGAAGAAAGATACAGCAAAAGCCACTCATGCCCCTTCCTGACTAAAGATTTTCACTTAAGATAGGCCTGAGCTAGGGAGAAGCTTTAATTTGGATTAGAGAAAAAAATTTTCAAGCCCCATCTAATATAAACATTTTAATCTCCTAAAAACTAAATTCTATATTAATCACGGAGAATAACCAGAAAAAATTTTTGGTATTTGCCCAAGATTTTATCTAAGTCCTGAGGAGACAAAGTTAACAGAGAATAAAGTTGCTTTCTTCTCACCCTTAAATGTCTTGATTCTGAGATCAATAGTAAAACAGTAGGGCATGGTCTGGTGGCAGTGCCAGATGGACTGGGTTGAGGAATGAGGGTGATTAAAGAAATGAGGACAGCAAGAGTAGACACTTACTGTTTTTTTTTTTTCCTTAAGAAATTCCCTTTAAGATGTTTGGTTGTGAAGGTAAGAGAAGAGATTAGAAGTCTGCTCAAGATGAATGTGAGATCAATGGAGAAGTTTCTTTTTTTAAAGAGAGAAAAATGAAAATAAGTTTAAATACTATGGGGATGACCCAATGGAGAGGCAAAGATTAAAGACAGAGAAAAGAGACAAGACATGGAATAGAGTTCCCAAAAAGGAGTGGAGAGAGGAAGGCCCAGGCACAGGGGGGTGGGACTGGCCTTGAATGGGAATGGAGAGTAGTTTCTCCATTCAACAGAAAGGAAGGAGGAAAGAATGGGTAACAACAGGAAGGGTTTTGTGGATCTGGGAATGGCAAAATAAGATATTTTTTCTAGAATAGTTGAAATTTTCCTTATGAAATTAGGAATAATATAATTGCAGAAAATAAAAAATTGATCCATCATCTCATTGATTTTGTCTTGCCTACTAGTTGCCAATAGGTATTTGAGAATCCAATAAATGGATAAACTTCAACACTCTTTATGTTATTATAGTAGTTAATAATGTTTTCAGTAACATTGCTGAAAAGGTTTTTAAAATTCCAAATGATCACTTCCAGCTAGTTTTATGGACCACCTATAATTAAATCATTAACAGCTGCCAAAGTGGAGTTTTGGAAGTTCCCTACTCAAATGTAAACAGAACACTCTCTCAAATTCACTTTTCTCTTTCTTTTTCCTTTTTTTTCAAGTTCAGTCAGCAGGGCCCGAAACTTTCTTCAGTGTGAAAATTATAGGAAGCAGTGGGTGTATATAATCCCTGTGGATGGATATTATTTTGCAGTTATAGTCTCTGATCTTTACTGAGCCCATAACATGCTCACAGAGTTTTTCATTTTTTGAAGAAAAAAAAAGTTGACATAAAAGGTACAGATTCAAATAATAAATTCCATTGCAACCACCACCAGAATCAACAAATCTAAACATATTTACCTTAAATTTTATTTTTTCTTTTTACTAAAAGGAATAACTGCTAAAGCTAAAGTTTCCTTGAGTGTGGAAAAGCCAGTAGAGAGAGATTGAAATACAGCAGTGAGAATATAATCAGTTGACCAAGATCCCTAGGAGGCAATTAATGGCTCCAGGCAACTTTGAGAAAATGGTAACACAGCATAATCTCTGACAATAGGGGGGCTCTTCTTGCCTTTCACAGGAGGGAAGGTGCAAAAAGTGGCTGTAGCCATTCAGAGCTGGTAGCAAGAAATTAAGAACATTATTGTTTTACAGTTTCTATTTTTTTCTGTGGGATAGAAGCCTATTCATTTGTTGAGAGTGAAGGGGAAGTTGGTATGTATGCTCAGGAACTTGGGGAAAACAGAGATTTGAAACAAGCCTTGGTGCAGGAGGCAAAGGATTTGATATGGCTATAGCTCAGCAGGTTGCTTCCAGTAGGACTTTATAGTTAAGACTTCTGAATCTCTTCTCCTTGATTTCTTCTGTAAAATGGTAGAATTCAAATAAATGGTTTATAAGGTCTTTTCAGGTTGTGAATCGTAAAGACTTACCCTCAAGTTACCCCAAACCATTGAAAAGGCTTCCAAAGACTTTTCCTGAAATTCTCAAATTAAGAGTGTCCCAAGACTCAGTCAACCTTTATAATATGATTCTATTTCATGGGCTGAGGCTTGGCTGGTTGAAAAATGTCAGTGTGTGTCTCTTCCTTTTGAGATAGCTCCTCTGTTTGAAAAATGATACTGTGCCAGCATTAACCTCATTGTTCATGGAAAAAATTTTTTGAGAAGTGGTGACAATCAGTTTAAAGTTTTGAATAATTTGTGCCATGTCAGAAAGCCATAAAAACATCAAATATCACTGGTGAAAAGGATATTAGTAGTCACTTCATTCAAACATTCACCCAGATTAGGGGGTCCTATAGAACACTGCATGAATCACATTGGCTAATTTTCCATCTTTTGTGATACTTTGTGCACAGTATTATTTTCTTGAACTCCCAAAATAGACATACTATCACGAGTATAAACTACCAGGGATACTGTGACAGCATGGACGCCATCACTGTCATTGTCAGTATGACAGCAGGTAGACTTCTTATACTGTCTAAATGCAGCTCAGAACAGTAGGAAGTTATAAACTTCCTTTAACAGCAGAAGAGTAGAAAAAAATTGCATTATCTGTCCTTTTTCCATCTGGTTTTTGGTTGGCTGAAGTTTTTCCTCTAGCATATCTCTTAAGAAAGGCCCTTAGAAACATTTAATTCATGAACTCTTACATATCCAAAACTCCATTTGCCTTTACCCTGGAATGGCAGTTTGACTGGCATCATAGCCACATCAAACGACCAATCATAAGTTTCCTATCCCCTCTTCATTACATCCCTTCTCACTTTGAAGGTGGCATAACTAACTTTTCATGAGGGTCATTAACATTACTTGAAGGCCTAAGAGATTTTTAAATTAACATTCAATGCAATTATACTCTACAGCCTTTGTGTTTATGTTGTTGGTGAAAAGTGGTGTCTGTTCCCTGTAAGCTGGTTATTAAAAACAAGAACAAAATGCTTTTGCAGACTTGTCTGGAAAAACACATTTCTAATTTGTTTGTTTACTGTTTGAGAGACAAAACAAAATAAGCTACTCTATAAATCTTAAGATTTGACCACCACATACTTGGTTCATGTTCAGCAGTAATCATTAACATTTCACTCCTGTTTGCCAATGAGTACTGATTCTAGTTTCCCTATGAAGAAGAAAAGAAACCCCAGAAGTCCTCTCTTTGCCATTAAGGAAGTTGCATGATAATGCAGCATTGTTCTGTATTATTGAGACAATGATAATCTAGCTCTCTCTATCAGAACTTTTCCTTTAAGTTTCAACATGAGCACTATGAGCAGCTAGCATTGTTTGTTCAAGATAACATTAAAAATTTTTTTTTTCCTTTGGAGCCCTTCCCCATATGGGGAAGAAAATTGAAAGTCAACACACCAGAGTGTGATCAGGGATGTGTGACTTCAAACACACTATTGCTTTTTGTTTTGGACTCACTCCATCCTAAGAAATGTTTTCTTCCCCTTATTTTTTTTTAAATTCTTTAAAGTTTATCGATTTATTTTGAGAGAGAGAGAGTATGGGCGGGTGGGAAGGGGTAGAAAGAGTGAGTGAAAGAGAATCACAAGCGGGCTCTGCACTGTCAGTGTGGAGCCCAATGCAGGCCTTACACTCAAGGAACCATGAGATCATGACCTGAGCTGAAGTCAGACACTTAACTGAATGAGCCATCTAGGTGGCTTCTTCTTCCCCTCATTAACCTTTCTCATTAGAAAATGAAATATGTCTAGGAGCTCCAGGGTGCCTAAGTCTGTTAAGCATCAGACTCATAGTTTCAGAGCCTGCATTGGTCTCTGTGCTGAGCATAGAGCCTGCTTAAGATTCTCTGTCTCCATACCATATGCTTTCACTTATAGGAGGATTAGGAGAAACTTAACGGAGGACCATGGGGGAGGGGAAGGGGAAAAACAGTTGGGGAGAAGGAGGGAGGCAAACCATGAGAGACTCTTGAATACTGAGAGCAAACTGAGGGCTGATGGCAGTAGGGGATAGGGAAGGGGGGTGATAGGCATGGAGGAGGGCACTTGTTGGGATAAGCACTGGGTGTTATATGGAATCCAACTTGACAATAAACTATGAAAGAAAAAAAAAGATTCTCTGTCTCTCCCTCTTCCCCTCTCCCTGAGTCACTCTCCCTATTTCTATTTCTCTTTTTTTCTCTCTCTCTAAAAAAGAAAAACTTGAAATGTCTAATCTTGAGTATGGTAAAGAAAAGAATATGGAATCACAGACTCTCAGAGTCAGAACAAAGAGCAGAAGTCATCTAACCAAATTGCCCCAATTTCCAGATGAAGAAAGAGTAAGATCCAGGTTGGTTAACAGTCTTGCTAAGGTCATACACTAGTAGATGAAAAAATAAAGACAGGGTCAGAGTGGTTTATGTTATCTTCTTCTCAATGTCTTTCTGTCATATGATCCTAATGTTGGGATAGAAAACAAAAAGGAAGACACACAACTCTAATTAATTAATTAATTAATCTAATTGAGTATCTAGTCTTTGAAGTGTCTCCATCATTCCCACTTTGCCCACTGATTGCCTACTGATTACAAAATAGCGAGAGAGAATTTCCAAGAAAGCTTAATTCAAAAAATACGTATTAAAGACAATACAGAATGAATTATATGTTTCTGGCGCCACAGTGAATGCATCCATTATTTCAAGGTAGAGAAATGACAAAATTTTGTTTGTATTCCATTTCACAGATTACAACTAGGACCTAAAAAGCTGAGCCCCAGAAGAGAAAGAGACAGAGTACACTGGGAAGGCAACCTCATGAGTGCAGCTACCTCAAGAAACTAGCAAAAGTACACATGGTGGAGAGTCCCAAATACCACTACCAGTAGGGACATAAAGTAACCAAAGTCTCAACAAGAGAAACCAAGAGACATTATTCAAAGAACACTTCCTGAATGGACAGGCCCTTGACAGTCAAAGAGCCCACTTTAATACAGCAGCACCCGCAGGGGCAGAGTGCATAATAAGCTTTTAAAATTAACAAGAGATAGAAAGCTAGCCAAAATGACGAAACAGAAGAACTCTCCTCCAAAGAAATTCCAGGAAGAAATGATGGCTAAAGAACTGCTCAAAACAGATACAAGCAACATAACTGAACAAGAATTTAGAACAATAGTCATAAAATTAATCGCTGGGCTTGAAAAAGGCATGGAAGACAACAGAGAAACTATTGCTACAAAGACTATGGAGCTTAAAAATAGTTGTGATGAATTAAAAAATGCTAAAAATGAGATGCATAATAAAATAGAGGCGTCCAATGCACGGGTTGAAGAGGCAGAAAGGAAAATAAGTGACTTAGAAGACACAATTACAGAAAAAGAGGAAGCTGAGAACTAGAGAGATAAACTGATCCAGGAACACTAAAGAAGAGTTCCAGAGCTGAGAGATACAATCAAAGGGAACAATACCCATATCATAGGAATTCCAGAAGAGGAAGAGAGAGGGAAAGGTGCTGAAGGAGTTCTTGAAAAGTTATAGCTGAGAACTTCCCCTGGGGAAGAAAACAAACACTGAAATCCAAGAGGCACAGAGAACTCCCCACAGACGTAACTTGAATCAATCTTCTGCAAGACATATCATAGTGAAACTGGCAAAATATAAGGACAAAGAGAGAATTCTGAAAGCAGCTAGGGATAAAAGGGCCCTAACATACAAAGGGAAACCTATCAGAGTGGTGACAGGCCTATCTACTGAAACTTGGCAGGCCAGAAAGGAATGGCAGGAAATCTTCAATGTGATGAACAAAAAAAATATGCAGCCAAGAATCCTCTATCCAGCAAGCCTGTCATTCAGAATAGAAGGAGAGATAAAGGTCTTCCAAAATCAACAAAAACTGAAAGAATTGATCACCACTAAACCAGCCCTACAAGAAACCCTGAGGGGGAATCTATGAGGGAAATGTTACAAGGAATGCTAGGTACCAGAGACACCACCACAAGCATGAATCCTACAGAGAACACAATGACTCTAAACCCATATTTTTCAATAATCACACTGAATGTAAATGGACTAAGTGCTCCAGTTGAAAGATACAGGGAATCAGAATGGATAAAAAAACAAAATCCATCTATTTGCTGTCTACAAGAGACTCATTTTAGCCTGGAGGACACCTTCAGATTGAAAGTAAGGGAATGAAGAAATATCTATCATGCTACTGGAAGTCAAAAGAAAGCTGGAGTAGCTATACTTATATCAGACAAACTGGACTTTAAAGTAAAGACAGTAAGAAGGGATGAAGAAGGGCATTATATAATAATTACAGGGACTATCCATCAGGAAGAACTAACAATTATAAATGTCTATGCACCAAATTTGGGAGGACCCAAATACATAAAACAATCACAAACAGAAACAATTTTATGGATAAGAATGTGCTAATTGAAGGGGACTTTAATACTCCACTTACAGCAATGGATAGATCAACTAGACAGAAAATCACTAAACAAACAATGGACTTGAATGACACATTGGACCAGATGGATTTGACAAATCTATTTAGAAGTGTACATCCTGAGGCCATGGAATTCACTTTCTTCTCAAGTGCGCATGGCACATTCTCCAAGGTAGATCACATACTGGGACATAAAGCAGCCCTCAATAAATAGAAAAGAATTGAGATCATACCATGCACACTGTCAGATCACAGCTTTGAAACTTGAAATCAATCACAGGAAAAAGTCTGGAAAACCTCCAAAAATATGGAGGTTAAAGAACACCCTACTAAAGAACGAATAGGCCAATCAAGCAATTAGAAGAAGAAATTAAAAAAATATATGGAAACAAGTGAAAATGAAAATACAACAATCCAAACTCTATGGGATGAGGCAAACGCAGTTCTAAGAAGAAAGTACATTGCACTCCAGGCCTATTTCAAGAAATTAGAAAAAGCCCAAGTAAAAATCTAACAGTGCACCTAAAGGAACTAGAGGAAGAGCAACAAGAGCATCCCAAACCCAGTAGGAGAAGAGAAATAATAAAAATCAGGGCAGAAATAAACAATATAGAATCTAAAAAAATAGCTGAACAGATCAATGAAACCAAGAGTTGGTTTTTTTGAAAAAATAAACAAAATTCACAAACCTCTAGCCAGGCTTCTCAAAAAGAAGAAAGAGTACCCAAATAGACAAAATCATGTATGAAAATGGACTTATTACAACCAACCCCTCAGAAATACAAGCCATCATCAGGGAATACTATGAAAAATTATATGCGCACAAACTAGACAACTTAGAAGAAATGGACAAATTCCTAAACACACACTCACTATAAAAATTAACACAGGAAGCGATAGAAAATCTGAACAGACCCATAATGAGTGAAGAAATCAAATCAGTTATCAAAAATCTTCCAACAAATAAGAGCCCTGGGCCAGATGGCTTCCCTGGGAAATTCTACCAGACATTTAAAACACAGTTAATACCCATTCTTCTCAAGCTATTCCAAAAAACAGAAATGGAGGGAAAATTTGTGGACTCATTTTATGTAGCCAGCAACACTTTGATTCCCAAACCAACAGAGGCCCAGCAAAAAAAGAGAACTATGGGCCAATATCCTTGATGAATATGGATGCAAAGTCCTCAACAAGATACTTGCAAATCAAATGCAATAGCACATAAAAAGAATTATCCACCATGATCAAGTGGGACTCAGTCTGGGTTACACAGCTGGTTTAATATTTGGAAATCAATTAATGTGATACAACACATTAACAAAAGAAAAGATATAAACCATATGATCCTGTCAATAAATGCAGAAAAAGCATTTGACAAAATACAGCTTCGCTTCTTAATAAAGACCCTCAAGAAAGTCGGGATAGAAGGAACTTACTTAAACACCATAAAAGCCATCTATGAGAAGCCCTCAGCTAACATCATCCACAATGGGGAAAAACAGAACTTTCCCCCTGAGATCAGGAACAGCACAAGTGAGAGGTGTCCACTCTCACCACTGTTGTTTAACATCGTGCTAAAAGTCCTAGCATTAGCAATCAGAAAACAAAAGGAAATAAAAGGCATCAGAATTGGCAAAGAAGTCAAACTTTTACTTTTCGCAGACGACATGATACTCTACATAGAAAACCCTACAGACTCCACCAGAAGCTGATCCATGAATTCAGCAAAGCCGCAAGGTACAAAATCAACATATAGAAATCAGTTGCATTTTTATACACCAATAATGAAGCAACAGAAAGAGAAATCAAGAAACTGACCCCATTCACAATTGCACACACACACACAATATAAAATACCTATGAATAAACCTAACCAAAGATGTAAAAGATCTGTATGATGAAAACTATAGAAAACTTATGAAGGAAATTGAAGAAGACACAAAGAAATGGAAAAACATTCCATGATCATGGATCAGAAAAATAAATATTGTTAAAATGTCAATACTACCCAAAGCAATCTACATATTCAATGCAGTCCCAATAAAAATCGCACCAGCATTCTCCTCAAAACTAGAACAAAATATCTAAAATTTGTATGGAACCACAAAAGACCCTGAATAGTCAAAGTAATATTGAAGAAGAAAACCAAAATGGAAGACATCACAAATCCCAGACTTGAGCCTCTACTACAAAGCTGTCACCATCAACACAGGATGGTATTAGCACAAAAACAGACACATACATCAATGGAATAAAATAGAGAACTCAGAATTGGACCCACAAATATATGGCCAACTAATCTTTGACAAAGCAGGAAAGAGTATCCCATGGAAAAAAGACAGCCTCTTCAACAGATGGTGCTGGGAGAACTGGACAGCAACATGCAGAAGAATAAAACTAGATCATTTTCTCTCACCATAAACAAAAATAAACTCAAAATGGATAAAGGACCTGAATGTGCGACAGGAAACCATCAGAACCCTAAAGAGAAAGCAGGAAACAACCTCCTTGACCTCAATCGCAGCAATTTCTTACTCGACACATCCCCAAATGCAAGGGAATCAAGAGCAAAAATGAACAGTTGGGACCTAATCAAGATAAAAAGCTTCTACACGGCAAAGGAAACAATCCATAAAACTAATAGGAACTGACAGAATGGGAAAAGATAGCTGCCAATGACATATTAGATAAAGGGCTAGTATCCAAAATCTACAAGGAAATCACCAAACTCCACATCTGAAAAACTAATCCAGTGAAGAAATGGGCAGAAGACATGAACAGACACTTCTGCAAAGAGGACCTCCAGATGTCCAACAGACACATGAAATGCTGCTCAGCATCACTCATCATCAGGGAAACACAAATCAAAACCACACTGAGATACCACCTCACGCCGGTCAGAGAGGCTAAAATAAACAAATCAGGAGATTCTAGATGCTGGTGAGGATGTGGAGAAATGGGCACCCTCCTACACTGTTGGTGGGAATGTAAACTGGTGCAGCCCCTCTGGAAAACAGTGTGGAGGTTCCTCAAAAAATTATCAACAGAACTCCCCTATGACCCAGCAATAGTACTGCTAGGAAATTACCCAATGGATACAGGAGTGCTGATGCATAGGGGCACATGAACCCCAGTGTTCATAGCAACACTTTCAACAATAGCCAAATCATGGAAAGAGCCTAAATGTCCATCAACAGACGAATGGATGAAGAAGATGTGGTTTATCTATACAATGGAATATTACATGGCAATGAGAAAGAATGAAATCTGGCCATGTGTGGCAACATGGATGGACCCTGAGGGTGTTATGCTGAGTGAAATAAGTCAGGCAGAGAAGGACAGATACCATATGTTTGCATGTATAGGAAAATTAGGAGGAACTTAACGGAGGATCATGGAGGAGAAGAAGGGGAAAAATAGGTGGGGAGAGGGAAGGAGGCAAACCATGAGAGACTCTTGAATGCCAAGAACAAACTGAGGGCTGATGGGGATGGTGGGGAAAGGAAGGAGGGGATGGGCATGGAGGAGGGCTCTTGTTGGGATAAGCACTGGGTGTTATATGGAAACCAACTTGAAAATAAACTATTAAAAAAAAAAGAAACATCTTCTGAACCAAATAAAGTACTCTAAATGAAATATTCTATAAAATAATGTTTAACTTCACTTCAAAAAATGTTCAAATTAACAGAATATAAAGTATAAAACTATCTTCCAGATATCGAATGGTATTACTAAAGTTTTTATTTATTTATTTATTTTTTTCTGAGAGAGAGAGACAGTGTGAGCAGGGGAAGGGCAGAGAGAGAGGGAGACACAGAATCTGAAGCAGGCTCCAGGCTCTGAGCTGTCAGCACAGAACCCGACACGGGGATTGAACTCACGAACTGTGAGATCATGACCTGAGCCAAAGTCGGACGCCTAACCGACTGAGCCACCCAGGCGCCCCTAAAATTTTTATTATCATGAGATAAAAATATAAAATTTTAGGAATGGATCAAGGATGTAGGGAGACTTGGGGTGGGGGCCTCTAAAAACCACACCACTGAGTAAGTAAATTCTGCCTTAATATAATTAAGATTGATCCAGAATTTCCCTTTCAGTACTCTTTTCCTCAGTACAATGATTTAGCTTTGGAATCTTTTCCTGAGTTTCAGATGATGATATTGTTAGAGAATGGAGTATTTCTAATACTGCAGATGTACAATAATGAGTCGTGGATTTTCTAGGTATTTCCTGGAACCAGGAGGATTGAAGATCAATCAGTTTGACATAATGGTAATGTGTGGTTTTAGAATAGAGTGGAATGATGGGTTTTGCACAGGCCAGCCTAGGCAGCCTTAGCTACTCCTTCCCTACTTCTATCAAACTTCAGCACCTCTGTTTCTTCCAAGATTCTGAAGGCATTATGCTCAAGAATTTAAAGGCACCCTACCCACCTTTTCTGCCATCTTTTCACATGGAAGTATCAGCAGCAAATCTGAATCAACTATTTGAGGAAGCTGAGGGCAGCCTCCATGGGAGTTGAGAGACAGAGCAAACCATATTTATGAGTATAAGTCATAGTTTCCTGATTTGAACTTGATGGCCTTGGAGATCTCAGCAAGTATTACTGAACTCCTACATGCAGAACTATAAAACAGAAATGAATAAAACACAGTCCCTACTCTTTTTTTTTTTTAAGTTTATCTACTTATTTTAAGAGAGAGAGAGTGAGCAGAGAGAGAGACAGAGAGAGAGGGAGGCAAAGAATCCCAAGCAGACTCTGCACTGTCAGCACAGAGTCCAATATGGGGCTCAGACCCACAAAACATGAGATCATGACCCGAGCAAAACCAAGAGTCAGACGCTTAACTGATTGAGCAACCCAGGCACCCCAACACAGTCCCCACTCTTAAGGTGCTCTCATCTCACTGGGAAGGAACTAGGATGGCATGGAAAATGCAACAAGAGCTGTGACAACAGGATTGAGAGAGGAGGGCTTGACTCTTGGCTGGACAAGGGAAAATCCGCTGAGTTTTGAAGACTAAGCAATGTTTATACTTGTGAATATAAGGGAAAATTACTTTTCAGGCAGAGGAAAGAACTTGAGCAAAGCCATAGGGACATGAAAGTTTGTTGTGTGGAGATGGAGCATTCTGAATGCTGGGAAAAGAATGGCAAGTCTCCTAGGCAACAAGTACATTGTAAAGGCACCTGACTGGCTCAGTTGGTAGAACATGTGAGTGTTATCTTGGGGTTATGAGTTCAAGCCCCCTGTGAGGGTAGAGATTACTTACAAGAATGAATTTAGGGGCACCTTGGTGGCTCAGTCAACTAAACGTCCAGCTCTTGATTTCATCTCAGGTCACAATCTCATGGTTTGTGGGTTTGAGCCCTGCATGGGGCTCTGTTCTGACAGCCTGCTTGGGATTCTCTCTCTCCCTCTCTTTATGCCCCTCCCCTGCTTTTTCTGTCTCTCTAAAAAATAAGTAAGCTAAAAATTTTTTAATAAAATTAAAAAAAAAACCCAACAAAATACATTATAGAGCCACAAAATAGGCCTTGTCCCTGTTTATTTCCTACATGACACCTACTACAATTAGTAAGTACATAATTATTTGTTTATTGGCTTATGTTTTCTAATTTCTTTATAGGTTTATGATTTAGAACATAATTTAAGCATATTGCTTGGAAATATGTGTGTGTCTGTGTGTGTGTATATATATAGAGAGAGATAACACAAATTGTGTACTGTCTCCATACCAGCATTCTACCACTCACCCTGCTTTTTATTTCTACATGTTCAGAATTATAGTAGAAGACAAATATTTTAAGTGTCATTACAAAAACATCAGTTGTACATCACTCTTGCCAATTTTCCCATTTTAATATTTGGACCTACTGCCTTGAATGTACCATTGCTCCTAATAAATCCCTTCCTTCTGGCTCCCATTGTGACATCCTACCTGATTCAGGGCTTTGCAGCCAGTGAGCAGAATCTCCTTGCACTGAGTTTACAAGCTTTAAAAAGTTTTTGTAAGCTACCCACAGAAGAGAACTTAGTGTTGATGCTTTTCAAAGCACTAATTCACCCTGCCAACTTCCAAACAATCACCTTCTGAGGACACAGATATCTACATCCTAAGGAATCGCCTCTCCCAAGCACTGTACATTGTCTATCAGGAGCATGGGGGCAATAGAATCATTTTTCTTTCATTATTGACCTTTCTAAAATAACATGACCATGCTATTACCAAGTTTAAGATATTTTGGTAGGCTTCATATCTTCCAAGATTAAGGCCAAAGTACTAATCTCAGCATACGGCTCTATAAACTGGGTCTCCTCACTCTGTCATCTCCTGTAACTCTCCCGCATCCAGTCTCTATTACAGCCATGATACAGCTCTCTGCAGGAGTTAGAATATTTTATGAAACACTGTTCTTCTGGTTACAATTATCTTTGTTTTATTTTCAAATTAAAAAAAGTGTATTGGGCTTAGAAAATTGAAACAGTTCTACAAGATTTATATAAGTTTTTCACCCCTGATTCTCACTACCCAGAAACACCTAAGATTTACTCTTTTTATTAAGTCTTTTCTTATTCAGCTCCATATTTCTAAATAGCATGCTTATATTATTCTTAATTTTTATACTTTTATGTTATTGATTATTTATTGACTTCCAACTACATATGGTAAGGTCTTAGCTAAAACATACACACAATTTCCAGTATCTTGATTCTCCTATTTAGTTATGACATTTGATTAGCTGATCACTTTCTGTTAATACTATTCTGACTTGAGGAGGGGCCAACATGGTAGAGAATAGGGGTGGTCCGAAGTTCCCTCGTCTCTCAAACAAAGCAGTGTTGAGGCCAAAGGACTTTGAACTCCAAGAGTCTGGGCGGCAAAGTGACAGACTGATGCTTCCAGGGACCCACCGGACAACCTGACAGGCCAGAGGTGCATGATGGTGAACAGGTAGAGATAAAAAGAATGGTGAAGAGGGATTCCCTTCTGCAGAGAGACAAAGGGAAGAGGAAGAGAGGCTGGGGAAGCGTATGACTGAATCTGGATAAGAGAAAAACCAGGGACCAGAATGGACAAAGATCCAATCCCTAACTGCAGGGCCTTCTCCAGTAGGGGGTTGGCTGTCCTGTTCACACAACCAGGGAGGAGGGGAGTCAGCCTCAGTCTCGGTAACTAGTTCAGAGGCACAGTCCACAGCAGGAGAAAGCATTCCCTTCCCTGGAGTGCTGTGGGAATAAGGTATATACCTGCTCAAAGGAACGGCATTTCCCAAAAACCGGGGTGGATGGAGTGGGAACTTCAAAGACATACGGGTTTAAGTCCAGCTGAGCGCCAGGGAAGTGCAGGAGTCCGCTGAGTGAGACAAATGTGCAGGCGCTGTGAGGTGGTGGAGTGGCACTTCCCCAGAACTGGGACCCACGGAGCGGGAGTCTTTAAGACATAGGGGTTTAAATCCCAGCCAAGTGCCAGGGAGGCATGGGAGTTGGCGGAGTGGCACAAACCACCTCATTTGCACCCACAGCACAATTTTCTGTCTGGTTAATTTTTCTTTTCTTTTCTTTTTACCCACCTCTGTCATTTTTCTCTTTATATGAGATAAGTCCTCTTGCATCAACATGGCCTCTACCCTGTTGTTTACTTGTAGCTGGTGTTTCTGGTGTTTTGTTTTGTTTGTGTGTTTGCTTGACTTTGTGTTCTGTTTGGTTTTTTGTTTGTTTGTTTGTTTGTTTTCCTTTCCAGGGCTACTTCAATGAAAAAATGAAAACACACCTGGTGGAGGGCCCAAAACATCATGACAAGAAGGGAAATAAAATAACCATAGTCACAACAACAGAGAGCAAGTAACACTGTCCAAAAAACACCTCCTGAAGGGCCAGGCTCTGGACAGTGTATGACCCCTCTTTAATATACTTGTGTTTGCAGGTGCAGGGCACATAACAAGCTTTTAAAACACACAAGGGACAGAAAACTAGCCAAAGTGACGAAACAGAAGAATTCTCAAATGAAACTCCAGGGAGAAATGACAGCTAAAGAATTGATCAAAACAGATACAAACAATATAACTGAACACAAATTTAAAATAAGAGTCATAAGATTAATTGCTGGGCTTGAAGAAAGCATAGAAGACAACAGAGAATATATTGCTGCAGAGACCAAGGAACTAAAAAATAGTCATGATGAATTTAAAAATGCTATAAATGAGGTACAAAATAAACTAGAGGTAGTGACAGTGAGGATTGAAGAGGCAGAGGAGAGATTAAGTGAAATAGAAGATAAAATTATGGGAAAAGATGAAGCTGAGAAAAAGAGAGATAAAAAAATTTTTTGGACCATGAGGGGAGAATTAGAGAACTCAGTGATTCAATGAAATGGAACAATATCTGTATCATAGGAGTTCCATAAGAAGAAGAAGAGAGAAAAAGGGGCAAAAGCTGTACTTAAATAAATCATAGCTGAGAACTTCCCCAATCAGGGGAAGAAAAACAGACATTGAAATCCAGGAGGCACAGAGAACTCCCTTCAGATGTAACTTGAATCAATCTTCTGATTGGCATATCATAGTAAAACTGGCAAACTACACAGATAAAGAGAGAATTCTGAAAGTAGCTAGGGACAAACAGGCGTTAACCTACAAGGGTAGACACATAAGTGTAGTAGCAGACCTATCTAATGAAATTTGGCAGGCCAGAAAGTAGTAGTAGGAAATCTCTCAATGTGCTAAATAGGAAAAATATATAGCCAAGAATTCTTTATACAGCAAGTCTGTCTTTCAGAATAGAAGGAGAGATAAAGGTTTTCCCAGACAAATAAAAACTGAAGGAATTCATCACCACTAAATGAGCCCTATAGAGATCTTAAGGGGCACTCTGAGTAGAAGGTTGCAAAGACCACAAAGGACCAGAGACATCACTACAAGCATGAAACCTACAGATAACACAATGACTCTACGTCCATATCTTTCAATAATAACACTGAATGTAAATGCGTTCAATACTCCAATCAAAAGACATAGGGTGTCAGAAAGGATTAAAACAAAACAAAACAAAACAAGACCCATCTATTTGCTGTCTACAAAAGACCCATTTTAGACCTGAGGACACCTTCAGATTGAAAGTGAGGGGATGGAGAACTATCTATCATGCTATTGGAAGTCAAAAGAAAGCTGGAGTAGCCATACTTATATCAGACCAACTAGTGGCTGTAACAAGAGATGAAGAAGGACATTATATCATAATTACAGAGTCTATTCATCAAGAAAGCTAACAATTATTAGTGTTTATGTACCGAATTTGTAAGTATCCAAATATATAAAACAATTAATCACAGGGGCGCCTGGGTGGCTTAGTTGGTTAAGCGTCCGACTTTCACTTAGGTCATGATCTCGCGGTTCGTGGGTTCGAGCCCTGCGTCGGGCTCTGTGCTGACTGCCAGCTCAGAGCCTGGAGCCTGTTTCACAGTCTGTGTCTCCCTCTCTCTCTGACCCTCCCCTGCTCATGCTGTCTCTCTCTCACTCCTAGAAATAAATAAAAATATTTAAAAAAAAAAACAAAAAAAACCCAATTAATCACAAAAATGAGCAATCTTGTTGGTAAGAATGTGATAATTGCAGCGGACTTTAATACTCCACTTACAGCAATGGACAGATCATCAAGACAGAAAATCAATAAAGAAACAATGGCCCTAAATGATACACTGGACCAGATTGACTTGACAGATATATTTAGAACTCTTCAACTGAAAGCAGCAGAATATGCATTCTTCTCTAGTGCACATGGAACATTCTCCAAGATAGATCACATACTGGGTCACAAAGTAGCCATCAATAAATATAAAAGAATTAAGATCATACCATGCACACTTTCAGATTACAATGCTATGAAACTTTAAATCAACCACAGGAAAATGTTTGGAAAACCTCCAAATGCATGAGGTTAAAGATCATCCTACTAAAGAACGAATGGGCCAACCAGGTAATTAAAGAAGAAATTAAAAAATATATGGAAACAAATGAAAATGAAAGCACAACAGTCCAAACCATTTGGAATGGAGCAAAGGGAGTCCTAACAGGAAAAGACATTGCAATCCAGGCCTATCTCAAGAAATAAGAAATATAGCAAATACAAAATCTAACAGCACACTTAAAGGAACTAGAAATAGAACAATAAAGAAACCCCAAAGCCAGCAGAAGAAAAGAAATAATAAAGATTAGATGAGAAATAAATAATATTGAATCCAAAAACACAGTAGAACAGATCAATGAAACTAAAAGCTATTTTTTGAAAAAATAAACAAAATTGATAAACCCCTAGCCAGACTTCTCAAAAAGAAAAGAGAGAGGACCCAAATAGATAAAAACATGAATGAAAATGGATTTATCACAACCAATGCCTCAGAAATATAAGCAATTATCAGAGAATACTATGAAAAACTATATGCCAACAAACTATAAAAGCTAGAAGAAATGGACAAATTCCTAGACACCCACACACTACCAAAACTCAAACGGGAAGAAATAGAAAATTTGAACAGACCTATAACTAGTGAAGAAATCGAATCAGTTATCAAAACTCCCCCAACAAATAAGAGTCCTGTCTGTGTCTCCCTCTCTCTCTGACCCTATCCTCCTCTCTCTCTCTCTCTCTCTCTCTCTCTCAGAAATAAATTTTAAAAACATAAAAAAAAAAAAAAGAAGTCCTGGACCAGATGGCTTCCCAGGGGAATTCTACCAGACATTAAAGCTGAGTTAATATCTATCCTTCTCAAGCTGTTCCAAAAAATAGAAATGGAAGGAAAACTTCCGGACTCATTCTATGAAGTCAGCATTACCTTGATTCCCAAACCAGACAGAGACCCCACAAAAAAGGAGAACTACAGGCCAATATCCCTGATGAACATGGATGCAAAAATTCTCTACTAGTCCCTCCTTTTGCTGGAGCATATCCTCCAATAGCTTTCTAAAAAGGAAGGGAAATTTTTTAAGACATTGATATCAAAATGGCTTAGTTATACCAATCTTTATGTTTGATTGCATAAGTATCAAATTATATGTCAGAATTATTTTCTCATAAGTTTAAAGACATTGCTCTTCCAGTTTCCAGCCTCCAGCATTAGTTTGAACAAATTTTATATGATTGTATGTACTGATCACTTGTGTATCTCTGTTCCTTGTCTTTTTTTTTTTTTTTTCATGTTTATTTTTGAGATAGAGAGGGAAACAGGGTATCTGAAGGGGGCTCTGCCTGTTATGGGGCTCAAACTCATGAACCATAAGATCATGACCTGAGCCAAAGTCAGATGCTTTACAGACTGAGTCACCCAGATGCCCCACTGCTCCTTTTCTTTTTAAAATCTGAAAAGTTTAGGTACCTCCTATTTGGCTTAGGGTTCAAAAATATCATGATGTGGGTCTTTTTTCACATCTATTATGTGAAGTTTTATGGAATGAATTATTCCTCTTCAGTGTTTCCTTCACTTTCAAAGATGATTCTATTTTCCCTGGTCCACTAAATCAATTACCACTTGTCCATTTGTTATATAGCTGCCTTTTTCTCTCAGTACTTTGCTCTTCCGTTTTTGCCTTTTAAAAATTTTCTTAAATGTCATTTCAGTGTGAATTAAAGACTTTCAGCCTCTGTCAGAGGGTAGGCCCCAGCATAACTAGAGTAAGGCCAGGCTGGGGCCAGAACAGGCCTGGGCAGCTCCCTTCCCCTCCTTGAGCCAGGCTGCTTATTCCTGTGACTTCACATGTGGCCTGAGGCTGGTACCAGGCAGAACTAGGACCCTCCATGTTCAGGCTGGCAGCCAGCCAGGAATACTTGAGCTAAATAAATGTTGACAATTCTTCAAGCATTTATACCACAATACTGGAATTGAACACACTAACAAACAAGTTGAAATTTTAAAGAAAAGTGAGAAAAAAAAAGAACTTCTTCAGGCTTGAAAACTATAAGTTCATCCCCCAAGGTACTGAGGATCCCTCCTCCCCAGAGAACCAAGGTAATTACAGTTTTTCTTCCTCTTGGTCAGTGGTCCCCAATCTTTTTGTTATTATGGATCCCTTTTGCTGTATATATGTCCTCTTGCTCTCTGCATTTTTTTTGCAACCCACCCTCATTTTTTAAAAAATGAAACCACCCATTTTCCTTTAACTATTCCCAAGCAAAACACAAAAGCAAATGAACTAACAAAACAAATCCCAGTGTGTTCATTACAGTTCATAAGCCAAACCAAGCTTTTACCACGGTGAAGAGTCTAAATATTCAATGAAAATTATATGAAACCACTTTAAAAAGTCTTTTGTGACTCAGAGTCTTAAGAAAAATAATTGTGAGACTCCATGATCAGTATTTCATCCACCTTCAGCCACCTCATAATAATACTAAGGATGGAATTATTGGAAGCTGGCTAATGATCATGGATTATTATACAATAATAGACCAAATCAGGAACAATATCATAGGATAAAAAGTCCAAGTGTAGACAAACCTATTTCTATTCAATTTATCATATTCAGCTGGCAGTTCTCTTTTTAGAATACCCCTCACCTACCTATCAGTCTGGACTACATTAAATTACCAATAATCAATCATTTCTGCACTACAAGAATGGAAATTTCATGCAGTTCAACACAAATAGCTTCTACTTGTCCTTCAGGACTTGTCTCAGGTATCCCCTCATCAGCCAGGTATCCCCTGGCTTCCCTAATTTGGATGCTATTGTTCTGCTCCCAGTGCATGCTGGGCATATCATTATGTAGTACTTACTTCACTATGATAGTAACTTGGGTTTATGTCTCTGTCTTACCCACCAGACTTATAGTAAGGAACCATGTCTTATTTAATTTTGAATACCTTGAATGTAACTCAGAGATTTGTAAACAGTAAATATTCAATAAGTAGTTCAGTAAAGGAGAATATAAAAGAGAACAGCTACCTGAGCAGTGTGTATTGGTGTCAAAATCCATAATCTTTTCATCCAAGTAAGATCCACATGTGGATGACGTTGTTTGGATGTATCTCTTTAAATATAGTTCCTTTGAGTACAGTTCCTCTCAATCTGTAGATCTGTGAAACTAGAGATATAGTTATCTGCTTCATAGGCACCCAAAATACAATGATAGTGCAGGCATAAGGTAATCACTATAGATACTTTCTGCTTAAAAAAAAAAAAAAAAAAGAAGGGAGAAATGAGATACACAAAGTAGTTACTGTCCATAACAATTCTGAAATCCAATAGGGGAAGATTGGATATTCTATGTTCCTCCATTAACTTTCAAGGCCCAAGAATAATTCTCCATACCACTCAGCTATACTCTCCGCTAATATTCCACTCTTTGAGTCATCCTTCATTTTTCATGAAAAGTAGCACTTGTTTGTAGCTGAATAATTTTCTTAGCCTGCTTCCCACCAGTAGAATTTTGGAGGGCCAATTACGTCTTTTCATTTTGTCCCCTTTTAGTCCAAGCCAGCAACATTTATGTGGATACAGCATTCTCAAAAACTTTGTAGGGCTTCCGTGAAATGCACTGGTGTTCATACCATTAGACAATATTGCACACATAAATCTAGATAAGTTCTTCACTGCCCTGGGTTACTGCTGAAAAGTTTGAGACAACAGGGTAAGCTGCTCAGAGGCCCACTGTTGAAGAAGTTCTATGAGATGCATGCTTAATCTCTTTAAGTGGACTTTTGTGCACTGACTAATGACTGGTCCTTCCATTTTTCTGAAGTCTGAACATGTTACAGCTACTTCCTTTGCTTTATCTCTAGACCATTTTTCCTGACAGTACTTAGAACCCATTTCTTAATTTTAGCATTTTTTGTTCTCTGGAGAGGAGGAGAAATTTTCAAAACCATCCATTTCTGTCTTTTTTCTGATTAACCATTCTTCCCTGTTGCATTTTATTATAAGCAGCAAAAAGAACCTAGCACCTTTTACACTCATCTTGGAAATTTCCTCAGCTTACATTACCAAGTTCACGGACACTTTTTCTGCTTTCCACATAAGTGCAGATGACAGTTTTTCTGCCAATACCTAACAAGGATTCTTCCAGCTTCCAATGGCATGTTTCTCACATCTCTTTGATCCCTCCCAGGCAGCATCCTCAAGGTCCATATTTCTAATGCCATTTGTTCGAGGCAACTTGGGTGTCCTTTATCGTGCTCCTCAAAATCTTTCCAGCCTCCTCCCACTGCCTGGTCCCAAAGAAGCTCTGAAGTTTTTTATGTATATGTTACTAAGACACCTCACTTCTAGTACCAAAATATGTCTTAGTGTTAGTCATGTATTACTGCATAACAAATTATCCAAGTTTAGTGGATTAAAATAGCAAACATTATGTCACAGTTTCTAGGGTCAGGAATCTAGGTGCAACTTAGCTGAGTCCTCTAGCTCAGTTTCTGTCATGGGGATCCAATTAATGTGTCAGAGGACTGCAACCATCACCAGACTTGAATATGGAAGAGCCCTGTTCCCAGCTCACTTCCATGGTTGGTGGCAGGATTCAGTTCCTGGCAGGCTGTTGGACTGGGGGCCTCAGTTCCTCACTGGCTGCTGGCAGCTCACAATACGGCAGTTTTCAGAGCGAGTAAGTGAAAAGAGTCAGAGAGAGAATACAAGCAAGACAGAAGTCACTATCCTTTATGACTCCATCTCAGAAGTGACATTCCATCCCTTTACCGATATTCTGTTAATTATCAGCTCCACACTAAAGGGAAGAGGATTACACATGAGTATGAATAAAGAATGGCAGGAATCACTGGGACACATTTTAGAAGCTGCTGAACTAAAGGTTCATAAAGATGCATGATCGGGCAGTTATTATTTTAAAACTTAATAGTTACTCGAGGCTTACCATGTATCATTCACTATTCTATGTGTTTGTACATACTTACATGATTCTTTTTTTTTTTTACAAATAGTTTATTGTCAAATTAGTTTCCACATAACACCCAGTGCTCATCCCCACTAGTGCCCTCCACCATGCCCATCCCCCCCTTCCCCCCCACATCCATCAGTCCTCAGTTTTTGTCAGCATTCAAGAGTCTCTCATGGTTTGCCTCCCTCCCTTTCCCCCACCATTTCCCCCCTTCTTCTCCCCCTTGTTCCTCCGTCAAGTTCCTCCTAATCCTCCTATACGTGCAAACATATGATATTTGTCCTCTGACTGACTTATTTCGCTCAGCATAACACCCTCAAGGTCCATCCATGTTGCTACTCATGGCCAGATTTCATTGCTTCTCATTGCCATGTAGTATTCCATGGTATAGATAAACCACATCTTCTTGATCCATTCATCTGTTGATGGACACTTAGGCTCTTTCCATGTTTTAGCTATTGTGGAGAGTGCTGCTATGAACATTGGGGTCCATGTGCTCCTATGCCTCAGCATTTCTGTATCCCTTGGGTAAATTCCTAGCAATACTATTGCTGGGTCATAGTGGAGTTCTATTGTTAGTTTCCTGAGGAACCTCCACACTGTTTTCCAGAGGGGCTGCACCAGTTTGCATTCCCACCAACAGTGTAGGAGGGTGCCCGTTTCTCCACATCCTCGCCAGCATCTAGGGTCCTCTGATTTGCTCATTTTAGCAAATGAGGTGGTATCTCAGTGTGGTTTTGATTTGTATTTCCCTGATGAGGAGGGATGCTGAGCGTCGTTTCATGTGTCTGTTGGCCATCTGGATGTCCTCTTTGGAGAAGTGTATGTTCATATCTTCTGTCCATTTCTTCACTGGGTTGTTTGTTTTTCGGGTGTGGATTTTGGTGAGTTCCTTATAGATTCTGGATATTAACCCTTTATCTGATATGTCATTTGCAACTATCTTTTCCCATTCCGTTGGTTGCCTGTTAGTTTTGTGGGTTGTTTCCTTTGCTGTGCTACTTGATTCTTATACAGTCCAATGAGGAAAGTCCTATTATCACCCTAATTTCACATGTAAATAACCTCAAATTTAAGAATAAGTAATTTAAATTTAAGATTTAAAAAATTTGCCAAGGATTTGCAACAAATAAGCAGTTAAACCAATATCATACCCAAGCCTAGCATGGCTCTAGAGCTTCTTAACCACCACAATCTACACCATCTTATAAGAAAGGTAGGACTTGGGGCGCCTGGGTGGCTCAGTCAGTTAAGCGACTTCGGCTCAGGTCATGATCTCACGGTTCGTGGGTTCGAGCCCCGAGTTGGGCTCTGTGCTGACAGCTCAGAGCCTGGAGCCTGTTTCAGATTCTGTATCTCCCTCTCTCTCTGACCCTCCCCTGCTCACGCTGTCTCTCTCTCTCTCAGAAATAAATAAAACATAAAAAAAAAAAGAAAGGTAGGACTTCAGAGAAGAATAGTTTTGTAGGTGGATCTAGACACTGTGCAGTGTCCATCATGTAAAAAAAAACTTTACAGCAAATTTTCTTTCTTATGAACTCTTCACGGTTGTAAAAGAGACAGGATGATAAATATCTCTATATCAACTTTTAATTTTCCCAAACATTCTTTTCATGAGAAAAATTATGATTGGAGAGATTTGAGTAACTTACCCTAAGACACTAGACTATATGCTGCTTTTATCATATTATAGTTTCCCATATCATTAATCACTCTTGAAAATTTAATGTCTGTACTTCTTGAGTTTAATTCAATATTCATATCACACCACCTGACTATGGTACTTTATTTATTTTTTAAATGTTTTATTTATTTTTGAGAGAGAGAGGGAGAGAGAGACAATAATACCAGGAGGGGAGCAGAGAGACGTGGGGCTCGAACACATGAACCATGAGATCATGACCTCAGCAGAGTCAGACACTTAACCGACTGAGCCACCCAGGTGCCCACTGACTATGGTAGTTTAAAAGCTAATGTATTAATTTACTTTTTTGAGATCAGAAGCCCACAAAGCCCTTCTGAAAGGGCCTGACACACTTTAAGTCCTTTAAAGTCACAGTGTGTTGCTATGTGGAATTAGAAATTCTGAAGGAAAAATAATGTTTAAAGTACATTGCTAGAACACAATAGTGTCAGGCAGTATGGAAGCTAGATGGTCTTTTCTCCCATGGCCTTTGAAATTCCCATTTAAATAAAGGAACTGTTATAAAATTAGGCAAACATAGCAATAACTCTGGAACTACTGTACACACAGAAGATTCTTTGAAGAATTTCTCTTAGATAAAATGGGATTAAAGTGGATTTTGTATAACAAAGATTTCCTTTTTAAATTATTACATGGTAATATTAAAGGCTTAAGAGAAAAAATTTTTATCAAAAATTTAACATCACTAGCACAATATTTTTAAGATTCATCCATGTTTTGACAGATGTTTATTTTTTATTTTTGAATAGTACTTAATTAATGTATAAAGCACAATTTGTAGCTAATGCCACTTAGCTATACACTTAAAACGGTTAAAATGGTAAATTTTATGCTATATATATTTACCACAATTAGCAATTGATTAAATTTGTTTCATTATAAAATGTTAGAAAAGAATATAGTTCGATAAAATCAGAAGTTATTCCAAAAGTTTTAAGTTGAAATACTTAAGAGATTTTTGAAGGAAAAATCTGAAAATAGAGTAAAAGATAGAAACAGAAAAAAAAGAATTTATTGTAATTTATTTTTTTGTTTATTTTTTCCTACTAAAAAGTATTGTAGAATGGAAACCAACTTGACAATAAACTATTTTTTAAAAACTAAACATAAAAAAATACTGTTTCATGTATATACCCAACTTTTAGTTTTATTACTAATACATTTTTTCAATGTAAAAAAATAAAATAAAATAAAAATAAAAAGTAATGTGTATTTTTATTTTCATAGTTTATTGTCAAGCTGGTTTCCATGTACACCCAGTGCTTATCCCAACAAGTGCCCTCTCCCATGCCCATCACCCTCCTTCCCTTCTCCCCTCCCCCATCACCCCTCAGTTTGTTCTCAGCATTCAAGAGTCTCTCATGGTTTACCTCCCTTTCTCTCCCCAACTATTTTTCCTCTTCTTCTCCCTCTTCCGTTAACTTCCTCCTAATCCACCTATATGTGCAAACATATGGTAGCTGTCCTTCTCTGACTGACTTATTTAACTTAGCATAACACCCTCAAGTTCCATCCATGTTACCACAAATGGCCAGATTTCATTCTTTCTCATTGCTATGTAGTATTCCATCATATAGATAAACCACATCTTCTTTATCCATTTGTAAGTTGATGGACACTTAGGCTCTTTCCATGATATGGCTATTGTTGAAAGTGTTGCTATGAACATTGGGTCATACATGTGACTCTATGCATCAGCACTCCTGTATCCATTGGGTAAATTCCTAGCAGTGCTATTGCTGGGTCATAGGGGAGTTCTGTTGATAATTTTTTGAGGAACCTCCACACTGTTTTCCAGAGGGGCTGCACCAGTTTACATTCCCACCAACAGTGTAGGAGAGTGCCCATTTCTCCACATCCTCACCAGCATCTAGAATCTCCTGATTTGTTTATTTTAGCCACTCTGACCGGCGTGAGGTGGTATCTCAGTGTGGTTTTGATTTGTGTTTCCCTGATGATGAGTGATGCCAAGCAACATTTCATGTGTCTGTTGGACATCTGGAGGTCCTCTTTGCAGAAGTGTCTGTTCATGTCTTCTGCCCATTTCTTCACTGGATTAGTTTTTCAGATGTGGAGTTTGGTGATTTCCTTGTAGATTTTGGATACTAGCCTTTTATCCGATATGTCATTGGCAAATATCTTTTCCCATTCCATCAGTTGCCCATTAATTTTATTGATTGTTTCCTTTGCCGTGCAGAAGCTTCTTATCTTGATGAGGTCCCAATTGTTCATTTTTGCTCTTGATTCCCTTGCCTTTGGAGATGTGTCAAGTAAGAAATTGCTGCGGTGGAGGTCAAGGAGGTTGTTTCCTGCTTTCTCCTCTAGGGTTTTGATGGTTTCCTGTCTCACGTTCAGGTCCTTTATCCATTTTGAGTTTATTTTTGTGTATGGTGTGAAAAAGTGGTCTAGTTTCATTCTTCTGCATGTTGCTGTCTAGTTCTCCCAGCACCATCTGTGGAAGAGGCTGTCTTTTTACCATTAGATACTCTTCTGCTTCATTAAAGATTAACTGGCCATCCATTTGTGGGTCCAATTCTGAGTTCTCTATTCTATTCCATTAGTCTATGTGTCTATTTTCATGCATACTGTCATGATGATTACAGCGTTGTAGAAGAGGCTCAAGTCTGGGATGGTGATGCCTCCCCTTTTGGTTATCTTCTCCAATATTTGGCTATTCGGGTTCTCTTGTGGTTCCTTACAAATTTTAGGATTGTTTGTTCTAGCTTTGAGGAGAATGCCAGTGCAATTTTGATTGGGATTGCACTGAATGTGTAGATTGCTTTGGGTAGTAATGACATTTTAACAATATTTATTCTTTTGACCCATGAGCATGGAATGTTTTTCCATTTCTTTGTGTCTTCTTCAATTTCCTTCGTAAGTTTTCTATAGTTTTCATCATACAGATCTCCTATATATTTGGTTAGGTTTATTCCTAGGTATTTTATGTTTTTTTGTGCAGTTGTGAATGGGATCAGTTTCTTGATTTCTCTTTCTTTTGCTTCATTATTGGTGTCTAAAAACGCACCCGGTTTCTGCATGTTGATTTTGTAGCCTGCGACTTTGCTGATCATGGATCAGTTCTAGTAGGCCTCTGGTGGAGTCTGTCAGTTTCCTATGCAGAGGATCATGTCGTCTGCGAAAAGTGAAAGTTTGACTTCCTTTTTGCCAATTCTGATGCCTTTTATTTCCTTTTGTTTTCTGATTGCTGATGCTAGGACTTCCAGCACTATGTTAAACAACAGTGGTGAGAGTGGACATCCCTGTCGTGTTCCTGATCTCAGAGGGGGAAGCTCTCAGTTTTTCTCCATTGAGGATGATGTTAGCCGAGGGCTCCTCAAAAATGGCTTTTATGATGTTTAAGTAAGTTTCTTCTATCTCGACTTTCTTGAGGGTCTTTATTAAGAAGGGATGCTGTATTTTGTCAAATGCTTTTTTTGCATCTATCGATAAGATCATATGGCTTTTATCTTTTCTTTTGTTAATGTGATGTATCACATTGATTGATTTGCAAATATTGAACTAGCCATGTAACCCAGAATGAGTCCCACTTGATCATGGTGGATAATTCTTTTTATGTGCTGTTGAATTTGATTTGCAAGTATCTTGAGGATTTTTCCATCCGTATTCATCAAGG
Organism: Hyaena hyaena; assembly: GCF_003009895.1. Taxonomy (NCBI): domain Eukaryota; kingdom Metazoa; phylum Chordata; class Mammalia; order Carnivora; family Hyaenidae; genus Hyaena; species Hyaena hyaena. The sequence continues at coordinate 4,587,331 of NW_024080685.1, forward strand.
ATATTGGCCCATAGATCTCTTTTTTTGCTGGGTATCTGTCTAGCTTGGAAATCAAAGTGATGCTGGCTTCGTAGAATGAGTCCCATAGCTTTCCTTCCATTTCTATTTTTTTGGAATAGCTTGGGAAGAATGGGTGTTAACTCTGATTTAAATGCCTGGTAGAATTCCCCAGGGAAGCCATCTGGCCCAGGGCTCTTATTTGTTGGGAGATTTTTGATAACTGATTCAATTTCTTCACTAGTTATTTCTTCACTAGGTCTATTCATATTTCCTATCTCTTCCCATTTGAATTTTGGTAGTGTGTATGTTTAGGAATTTCTCCATTTCTTCTAAGTTGTCCAATTTGTTGGCATATAATTTTTCATAGTGTTCCCTGATCATTGCTTGTATTTCTGAGGGATTGGTTGTAATAAATCCATTTTCATTCATGATTTTGTCTATTTGAGTGCTCTCTCTTTTCTTTTTTAGAAGCCTGGCTAGAGGTTTGTCAATTTTGTTTATTTTTTCAAAAAATTTGGATTCTGTATTGTTTATTTCTGCCCTGATTTTTATTATTTATCTTCTCCTACTGGGTTTGAGGTGCTCTAGTTGCTCTTCATCTAGTCTCCCTGAGTGCGCTGTTAGATTTTGTATTTGTGATTTTTCTAGGCCTGGAGTGCAATGTACTCTCCTCTTAGGACTGCCTCTGCCGTATCCCATAGAGTTTGGATTGTTGTATTTTCATTTTCATTTATTTCCATATATTTTCAAATTTCTTCTCTAATTGCCTGATTGGCCCATTCATTCTTTAGTAGGGTGTTCTTTAACCTATATGTTTTTGGAGGTTTTCCAGACTTCTTCCTGTGATTGATTTCAAGTTTCAAAGCATTATGATCTGAAAGTGTGCATGGTATAATCTCAATTCTTTTCTATTTATTGAGGGCTGCTTTATGTCCCAGTATGTGATCTATCTCAGAGAATGTGTCATGCACACTTGAGAAGAAAGTGAATTCCGTGGCCTCAGGATGTACACTTCTAAATAGATCTGTCAAATCCATCTGGTCCAATGTGTCATTCAAGTCCATTGTTTGTTTAGTGATTTTCTGTCTAGTTGATCTATCCATTGCTGTAAGTGGAGTATTAAAGTCCCCTACTATTAGCATATTTTATCCATAAAATTGTTTCTGTTTGTGATTGTTTTATGTATTTGAGTGCTCCTGTATTCACTGTGTAGACATTTATAATTGTTAGTTCTTCCTGATGGATAGTCCCTGTAATTATTATATAATGTCCTTCTTCATCTCTTGTTACTGCCTTTACTTTAAAGTGTAGTTTGTTTGATATAAGTATAGCTACTCTGGCTTTCTTTCTTTCTTTTTTTTTTTTTAATTTTACTTCTAGGAGAGAGAGAGAGAGACAGCATGAGCAGGGGAGGGTCAGAGAGAGAGGGAGACACAGACTCTGAAACAGGCTCCAGGCTCTGAGCTGGCAGTCAGCACAGAGCCCGACGCGGGGCTCGAACCCACGAACCGCGAGATCATGACCCAAGCGAAAGTCGGACGCTTAACCGACTAAGCCACCCAGGCGCCCCTACTCTGGCTTTCTTTTGACTTCCAGTAGCATGATAGATATTTCCCCATCCCCTTACTTTCAATCTGAAGGTGTTCTCAGGTCTAAAATGCATCTTTTGTAGATAGCAAATAGATGGATTTTGTTTTTTTATCCATTCTGCTACCCTATGTCTTTTGATTGGAGCATTTAGTCCATTTACATTCAATGTAATAGGATTCAATAATCATATTGAAAAATATGGGTTTAGAGTCATTGTGTTCTCTGTAGGATTCATGCTTGTGGTGGTGTCTCTGGTACCTTGTGTTCCTTGCAACATTTCCCTCAGAGAGTCCCCCTTAGGATTTCTTGTAGGGCTGGTTTGGTGGTGATGAATTCTTTCAGTTTTTGTTGATTTTGGAAGACCTTTATCTCTCTTCTGTACTGAAGGACAGGCTTGCTGGATAGAGGATTCTTGGCTGCATATTTTTTCTGTTCATCATATTGAAGATTTCCCGCTATTCCTTTCTGGCCTGCCAAGTTTCAGTAGATAGGTCTGCAACCACTCTGATAGGTCTCCCTTTGCATGTTAGGGCCCTTTTATCCCTAGCTACTTTCAAAATTCTCTCTTTGCCCTTATATTTTGCCAGTTTCACTATGATATGTCTTGCAGAAGATTGATTCAGGTTACGTCTGAGGGGAGTTCTCTGTGCCTCTTGGATTTCAGTGTTTGTTTTCTTCCCCAGGGGAAGTTCTCAGCTATAACTTTTCAAGAACTCCTTCAGCACCTTTCCCTCTCTCTTCCTCTTCTGGAATTCCTATGGGTATTGTTCCCTTTGATTGTATCTCTCAGCTCTGGAACTCTTCTTTAGTGTTCCTGGATCAGTTTATCTCTCAGCTTCTTTTTTTTCTATAATTGTGTCTTCTAGTTCACCTATTCTCCTCTCTGCGTCCTCAATCCATGCATTGGACGCCTCCATTTTATTATGCATCTCATTTATAGCATTTTTTAATTCATCACAACTATTTTTAAGCTCCATAGTCTTTGTAGCAATAGTTTCTCTGGTGTCTTCCATGCCTTTTTCAAGCCCAGCGATTAATTTTATGACTATTGTTCTAAATTCTTGTTCAGTTATGTTGCTTGTATCTGTTTTGAGCAGTTCTTTAGCCATCATTTCTTCCTGGAATTTCTTTGGAGGAGAGTTCTTCCACTTCATCATTTTGGTTAGCTTTCTATCTCTTGTTAATTTTAAAAGCTTATTATGCACTCTGCCCCTGTGGGTGCTGCTGTATTAAAGAGGGCTCTTTGACTGGCCAGGGTCTCTGTTTTCAAGAAGTGTTCTTTGAATGATGTCTCTTAGTTTCTCTTGTTGAGACTTTGGTTCTTTTATGTCCCTACTCGTAGTGGTATTTGGGACTCTCCACCATGTATACTTTGGCTTGTTTTTTAAGGTAGCCCTATGAGGTTGTCTTCTTAGTGGACTCTGTCTCTTTTCCTCCCAGACTCCTGCAGTTCAGTGTCCTATGGCTTTAGGCTTTCTCTGTTTGAGAGATGGGGGTGAGCGAAATGTACAAGCTCCCTATTTCTCTGTCATCTTGCCTCTCTCTCCAAATTTATTTTAATTTAAGGAATGATGTTTCAATTGATAGCTTTCATTGAATTTTTATTCAATTTGGAAAGTGGGCTTAGATATATAACTGAGTCTGATGCTATATTACACCAGATTATAGACTGCAATACATGAGAAAAACAGATTTCTGACTTGTATCTGAGATCAGCTTTGCCTTATTATGTCGTCCTAGTCAGAAAATCTTGAATGCTAGTAGTAGATTTCTACAGTTTTCTTTATTTCCATGAAAAAAGTTATAATTTAAAAGTAACACATGACTTTTATTTTTGATGATGACAAATATTTCTTTGCTATGGATCACATTTTCCCATTTATTTTCATATATGGTAATTTTTTATTGTGTGCTGAGAATAGTAGAGTACTATATAGGAATACTATATACTACTATATATTAATCTATAGTATCCAATATAATAATAATGCTACCATAGAAACAAAGAAACTATAAGTAACTTTATAAATCAGAAGAAACAAATGAAAAATAAATATCAAGATGTAGACACAACTCAAACCAAACCAATAATTAACATTAAATGTAAAAAATCTCAATGCTCCAAGTAAAAACCATCAATTGACAGATTAGATTAGAAAACAAGAGCAAACTATTGCTCACTCTATTGATCAGCTAGGGGCTGCATAATCAAAACACCACAGACTGGGGAGGATTAAACAACAGAAATTTATTTTCCCACAGTTCTTAGACCTGACTCCTCTCTCTTTCTTCTGTAGATAATCACCCCTTCTGTGACTTCACATGTCTTTTCCCTGTGCTCAAGCATCTCTATTATTTTTTCTTCTTGTAAGGACATTTATCTTAATGGATTAGGGTCCCACCCTTGTGACCTCATTTAACTTCATTTAGTACATCTTTTAAAAGCTCTATTTCCAAATACATTCATCATATGAATTTGGGGGAACACAATTCAGTCCATAGCACTGTCTGGAAAATATGCACCTAGAATGTAAAGGTACTAATAGATTAAAATTAAAAGGACCGAAAAATATATAACATGCAAACAGCAAGAAAAAGAAGTTGATGGGACTGTAACAGTATTAGATAGAATACAATGTAAGAATAAGGGTAATACTAGTGACAAAAAGAAATACTTCATAATGATAAAAGGAGCAGTTTATTAAGACACAACAATGTTTACACACCTAATAAGAGAGCTTCAGAAAATGTGAAACAAAACTCAGAAATCCAAAGGGAGAAAGAAAAATTTGTAGTCATAGTCAGTTATATGAATGCCCTTCTCTCAGAGCAATTTTATTTTATTCTTACTGAATAAAAATTGTATTTATATTCTTACTGAATTTTATCAAAGTAGATAAAATTTTATCAAAAATTTTATCAAAGTAGATAAAAAATTTTCTTACTGAATTTTATCAAAGTAGATAAAATTTTATCAAAAATTTTATCAAAGTAGATAAAATTCAGTAAGAAAATAGAAAACCTGAAAAGCACTGTCAACTTGATTTAGTTGACATTTACAGAATAATACACACACTGATTGTACAAAACACATTCCTTTTAAGTGTATACAACATACTACCAAGATATACTAAATGTTGGCATGCAAAGTATTCACAACACAAAGGACTTCTATCTAAAATATATAAAGAATCTTTCAACTCAATGATATGAAAACACATAATTAGTATTCATCTACTTTGTTGCCTGTATCTGTATTTGTTCCTTTTTATTGCTAAGTAGTATTTAATTTTATGCATATACCACAATTAGTTCATCCATTCACTAGCTAATAGTTTGTTTCCAAATAGCCAATTTGGAGCTAATATTAACAAGACTGATAGAACATTCTTGTACAAGTCTAATTGTGAATATCTGACTTTGTTTTTCTTGGGTAAATGCCAAAATGTCTGTATCTTTTCACATTCATACTAAAAAAAATGTACAAGAGTGCTGGTTGCTCCACATTCTTGCCAAATCCTGGGATTTGTCCATGTTGTTAATTTTAGCCATTCTAGTGTATGGGTAGGAGCACAGTATTATAGTTTTAATTTTTATTTCTATGATGACTAAAAGTATTATACAGCTTTTATATGCTTAATGGATATTCATTATTTTCCTTTGTGAAGTGTCAATTCAAATCTTCATTCATGCTTTTATTTCTTTTTATTATTGAATTACAAGAGTGCCTTACATATCCTAGAAACCATTCCATTGTGGGATATTTGTTTAGTAAATATTTGTTTCTAACTCTGTGGCTTGTTTACTCTTCCTTTTATAGTGATGACTCTTGATGAGCCTAAGTTTAGTTTTAAATTTTTGATAACATATAAATTGAATCAACTTTTTTTTTTTAATAGCTATTGCTTTCTTTGTCCTAAGAAATCTTTGTCTGTTCTCAAGTCACAAAAGCATTTTCCTAGGTTTTCTCCTAAAAATTGATAATGCGCTTTCCTGTTTAGGCCTTCAATTCACCTCAAGTTGAATTTTGATATCAGGTAGAAGTAAAGATTCATTATATATATATTTCATTAACTTACTTTATAGAAGCTGAAGATATCTTTCTCCCATGCACTTTCCTTAAATAAATGAATGAATAAAAACCACTGCAAAGAAATTCTATTTTTATATTAACCATAAAAAATAATCTTGGGGCACCTGGGTGGCTCAGTCAGTTAAGCATCTGATTTTGGCTCAGATCAGGATCCCACAGTTATTAGGTTTGAGCCCCATGTCAGGCTCTCTACTGTCAGCCCACATCCTACTTCTGATCTTCTGTCTCCTCTCCTCTCAAAAAATAAATTAACATTAAAAAATGACTACTTTAGGAGGGGGGCAAGATGGCGGAGAAGTAAGGAGTTTTGTACTTGCACTCGCACCCATACATCACACAGAAAAGATCTGAAGCCATTGGAAACCTTACAAAACCTGAGAGATTGGGAGAAAAAGGACGCAGAATCCACTGAGAGAGCCTTCTAACGTGAATGCG
>NW_024080686.1:0-94422 GCF_003009895.1 Hyaena hyaena
ACGGAGGACCAAGGGGGAGAAGAAGGGCGGAAATGGTGGGGGAAAGGGAGAGAGGCAAAGCATGAGAGACTCTTGAATGCTGACAAAAACTGAGGACTGATGGATGTGGGGGGGGTGGGGGGGATGTGCATGGAGGAGGACACTTGTGGGGATGAGCACTGAGTGTTGTGTGGAAACTAATTTGACAATAAACTATTTGTAAAAAAAAATAATAAAATAAAATAAATAAATAAATAAAAATAGTTTTTAAAAGAAAAAAAAAGAAGGAAGACATGTGATCAAGACTACAATTCCACGTGTAGGCTGTGGAATTTGGGCTGATACAAATGGTGAAGAATGAATAGTTAATCAAAAATAGAATTTTGACATTAAAAAAAGCGAACAAGTCTATTTTATTTGTACAGAATAGTATTTTAGCCCTCTTTTAAGTTGCTTATCAGTTTTGAGCAAGTCAACAAATTAAGTCATAATTAGCCTTCAAGAATTTTAAAAATGGCATTTAAAAATATTTAGTGTATTTTAAAAATGCATTTGGTGGGAACACACTAAAGTCATGACTCATCTGGTCCTTCACTGATTTCTCTTGACACACTTTCTGATCATCTTCTATAAGCCAGGCACCATGCCCGGAGAAAGGGAGATCACAAAATACAAAAGTGATTAGTACAAAATCCCTGCCCATGAGGGGTCTGCAAACTAGTCAGGGACCCCTTAATATCACCAGGTGTTATAGGAAGTGGGGGAAATAGACTGACAATTGCCTATTATTCTTCAGCAAAATGGAATCACCAATGTCTTGGCTTCCCTTTAAGAGTTAGAGTAATTAGTACTGACTAGCTGCTAACACAATGATCAAGTCTGCATGACTCAGCACAGTTAAGTGCTTATTCTCAGCAAAGGACCCTGCCGCTCCAGGGCTCTCCTCTGTCTGCAGCTTTGCCAGCGGCACAACCTGGAATCCAGGACCAGGCGGTAAGAGAAAGGGAGCCAGAGGCAGCTCAGGAAACATTTGCTTGCTTGCTTGCTTGTTTGTTTGAATATAATTTATTGTCAAATTGGCTAACATACAGTGTGTAAAGTGTGCTCTTGGTTTTTGGGGTAGATTCCCATGGTTCATCGCTTACATACAACACCCAGTATTCATCCCAACAAATACTCTCCTCAATGCCCATCCCCCATTTTCCCTCCCCCCCCCACCCCCCCATCCACCCTCAGTTTGTTCTCTATATTTAAGAGTCTCTTACGGTTTGCCTCCCCCCCTCTCTGTTTGCAACTATTTTCAGGAAGTGTTGTGAGCCTAGTCCTGAAACTGGGAGACTTTGCCTCCTCACAATGTTCCACTGACCAAAATGTAGTTATATGCCCTGTCCTAACTGCAGGGGAGGCTAGGAATGTATTTTTCCTGGATGCCGGGAAAAGTCACAAGGTAGGGCACACCAATCTGCTCTTGCCACGACACTGTCTCTTCCAGAAAGTAGAGCAAAGACCTGCAAAATAGACGATACTCACAAGCATCCTATTTAACCTTAGTAATTTGGAAATCATGCATCTTTATTTTGTTTTATTTTTTTTATAAAAGATTTGAACCAAAAATTCTCTTCCTGAAAATATAGTGTTATGTCTGTATTTCTATCATATGCTGACTAATAAAGCAATGTGCCATAATGGTTGCATCAGGGACCTTGATGTTTAAGAGATAAGGGTCTCCATACCATCACTGCTACAAGGTTCAGTCTCCTTATTATACAGCAGGGGTAATAACTCTACTTACCTCACAGGGTTGTGAGAATTAAATCAGTTAAGGAACGAAAGCAAGGGCAAAGCCATATTCTATCCAATGGGAAAACTGCCATTTCCAAGAGCTAATTCTTTTCCATGGCCTTTTAATTTTTTTTTTAATTTTTAAGTTTATTTATGAGACTGATTTATTTTGAGAGAGAAAGCGCGAGTGGGGGAGAGCAGAGGAGAGGGAAAGAAAGAGAATCCAAAGCAGGCTCTGCACAGCACAGAACTCAATGCGGGGCTCAAACCCACCAACCATGAGATCGTGATTCAGACGGAAGTCAGACGCTTAACTGACTGAGCCACCCAGGCACCCTATACAGTTGCCTTTTTAAAAGTTTCTTACAGGAGCATCTGGGTGGCTCAGTTGGCTAACCGTCTGACTTCAGCTCAGGTCATGATCTCACAGTTCATGGGTTCAAGCCCCACATCAGGCTCTGTGGAGCCTGTCTTCCGATTCTGTATCTCCCTCTCTCTCTGACCCTCCCCTGCTCATACTGTCTCTATCTCTCTCTCAAAAATAAATAAAACATTAAAAATTAAAAAAAAAGAAAGGCCTCTTCCATGTGGAGCTGACACCTCTAAGAGCTTTATCTTTCCACCAAGGTCCATCTCCTCTCTTCCATCTCAACCTCTTCAGGGACAGAGAGGGACCCAAGACCGCTTATGCTCCCATGGGCCAGCCCTCAGCACAGCTTTGCACACCTAAGAAAGCGACAGGATCTGATTACATTAGGACTCAAGTTGGGCCCTTTTCCTTGTTGGCTTAGCATAAAATGTGATTTCCTGAAGTTAAAATCTTGTCGCTTTGGTTCACGTAGCTGAGACTTCTTATTAACTTCTGAGATGGGTTTGGGGGCTGGATATATGCTACACACACTTAAAATGGATCCATTCGGTTACTCTGGCCAGGACTCCACTGGGTCCTCCCAAAGTAGCCCTTCTCTCAGGGTTACCCAGGGGAGCATGGGTGGCCCTTAGATAAATGCGGAACTGTTGACTGCGTAAAGAAGGAAGTCATAGGAAACTCCTAGCTCCTAGCCTAAGCTCCAGGTCCCAGGTCCCCTATGCTATTATTAAATATTTCTTGCCCCTTATTCCAACCCCAGCCCCCAGGCATGACTCTTGCCCTGCCGCTAACCGCCTCTCTGTAACTGCATGTCACATGGGGTGGAGGTGGAGCTCAGGGCCATGCCAAGGCCGCTGCCTGCTGTGGACTAGCCTCTGGTCTAGAGGAGAGGGGGCGGGCACAATGCTGTCTTACTCAGTTGATGGTAATGGGCCAGCAGACATCCATCTGGGGAAGCATGAGACAAAACCAAAACCACAATCAAAGCCTAATCAGTCCGTCTCTTCCCGAGTCTGTGGGCAATGATTCCCTTTTTTTCCAGGCACTATACCCTCTCTTCTACCTTCTGTTGCTGCCATGGGAATTTTGTGATATATGGGTATTTGCCATGTGATATTTTTGTTCCCAAATATTTAGGAATTGACAGAGATTTCATGTATGTGTATCCTACTAAGTCATCCAACAAGTACTTTTATTGTACCATCTTTGTGCCAAGGATAGTTCTAAGCATTAGTGGAACAAAATGAAAGGAGAAAAAAGTATATCAATATATGTATACATATATATATATATAAATTTTATATTTGCAATTTTTAAAGAAAATCTCTGTAGTGGATAAATGGGAAAGCATGAAAATTCCCTTGACATATGGAAAAAAATTCAATAAATAAAAAATTAAAAAGGCATTTTCTTGGCCAATAATTAAAAATATTCAGATGAGAAACCACCTTGTAATAGCAGTTGGTTATCAATACTAGGAGAAATTAGCACACATGCACGCGCGCGCACACACACACACACACACACTCACACACAAGTAGTCACTCCAGTGTTGATAAATCTGTGCTGAATTTGGTATAAACACTTCCTGAGGATACTTTCCAGGCCAAAAGAGTAACAAGAAGCCAGAGTCCTTTTAGGGTTATTGCTTTCCTGTGACCAGATGATCCCATCATTTAGAATTTTCCCTAAGGAACAATGTAACAGAAGTAAACATCTACTCAAATGTGTTCACTATAGTGTTGCCTAAAATAATACAAAATTCTTCACCAATGATTGGTTAATTATTGTACATGAAAGCAAAATATTTTTTCCATGTGAAAATAGAAAACACTTCCATTTGTTTTTATAAATTTAAAAAGGCAATATACAAATAACATTTTCCGATGATTGCTACTACATAAAAGAAGTCTTTGCATAGACAATGACCAGGATAAAATACGAAAAATGACATTATCTGTTGCATGTGTGTATTGAGATAAGAGCACATTTAATTCTTCAGAACACTATCTAATATTGCTGCATCATCTTTTCAATATACAAAGTAAATAGATACAAGGATAGAGGAAATGAAATTTACCATAGGCTGAGCAAAGGATTAAAAAAATGATCAGTGGTGGGTGAAGAAAAATGGAAGCAGTCCTCAAGCTTGAAAATACAATACAGATAATTTCTTGGTAGAAAAATAGGAATTTTCTGAAATTAACCAGGAGCCCACCTGGTGAGATCTAGAAGATTTCAGCCAGCTTCCTGCCCAGTCCTTGGTACGGAAATACAGAAATGCCCAATAATGTGTGTTTCTGGTGAATACCGAATGCTTCTGTAAAATTGCTCCAACACTGTAAAATATATAGGATTTTAAACATGGATCGTGGAGAAAAGAGCCATAAGATGCCAAGCATGTCTCAAGGTTACTTTCCAGGTTCCAAAGGTGGCAACTTGCAAGTGACAGCCTAAAGGATGAGAGGAAGCAGCCTCGACCTCACACCATCCCCTTCTTTCAGTCCCTACCCGTCCATCCTTCTTTCACTGCCCAACCCCCAGTACGATCTAAGCCATGTGACTTTTTTCAACATCTGCTTCCTTTCTTTTCTTTCATAGAAAGCGTGCATGAATAATCAGAGCACACTGCTGCTGTTAATTGTAAAAATCATTAGTAAACTTCCAGGTGCTGTTTACTATATAAGCATTGTAATTTTCTATCCTAAAATCAGCAACTCCCCCACGTCATTGTCCGCCCTGGGGCATGAGCTCTGTGTGGCTTTGAGGCTGTCAAAGGCAGTTGCAGCCCCATTTACTGGGACTGAAAGGGATCGATCCACACCTGCGGTGTTTGAGGCAATAATTCCTAATATTAACCAGACCTCATGAGGAGCAGACCCTCTTGCCAACCTCCTCATGATTCAACACTTCGCAATCCATGCGAAATCACTGAAATATGCTGTGATGGACTGACTCCCTCCCCGAGTTCCTTCTCCCCCTCTCTGCCTCCACTCCACCCCGTTTCCCAAGGGTTCTGGAGAGAAACCTATAAGGAAGAAAAAACCAATCCAGACACCACTGAAATCGACCTAGTGAGCCGAGGCGCCTCGAGATTTGTGATTGCAAATGGGTGAAGAGGAAGAGAAAATTCAAGAGCCCCAGAAAGTCTGCCCCAAGAGGAAAGAAGAAATGTGAATATTTTACTGAAAGAGAAGAGCATCGCACAAAAAGCCAGGAACTTGCCCAAAGCCACACAAACACTGCCTAATGCTTCCGTTACACACAACAGATTACAACTTCCATCTGTTTCCTTGAAGGCACCTGTGGTTTTCCTCAAAAGATTCAAGATAAAAGGAAACAAAGCTTGAGTTTACGTTTTTCCCAGGTAACACAGGCATTCCTGAATGCACCTGCTGTTCTTCCCTTCGGCTCACAATCCCCACAATCCCCCAGGCGGGACCCCGTGCGGCAACCCTGCAGGCTGGTCTGGCTGTTCCTTTGCCTACACTCTGTAGCACTTCGTATGTTTACAGTCACGTTACAGTATGTTACAGTCACGGCCATTACCTTACTGCACTGTAGCATGTGTTTGTGAGCCCCTATTTCAGGGGTGTTCAGAGCGCCTCTACGGAAAGCAACTTCCCTTCTTAGTTTTCTGTTCTTGGCCTAGGATACAACACCTGCAAGAATGAATAAAACCTACTGATAGAGGTTTACTAATACTGAACACTCTTGATAACTGTTAGAGACAGGAAGTCCTTAGAGACTCGCTAATCCAACCTTAAGTTTAACTTCCTCATCTGAAGCATAAAAACATTAAGCGCCTATGCTGACCTGTGTTTTCAGTTTGGCATCATCACTGCCCCCTTCTCTAGCCCTCACTAGGTCCCCTAGAAGAGCCCTCGAACTGCATCTCCCAGAATCCCTTGCCCCATAAGTGTTCAAGTGCCTCTGACCTCAGAAGGGAAGCAGGAGTCAGGATACTCTGGCAACAGGGGCGCCTGAGTGACTCAGTCAGTGAAGCATCCGACTTTGGCTCAGGTCATGATCTCGCGGTTTGTGGGTTCGAGCCTTGCGTTGGGCTTTGTGCTGACAGCCAGCTCAGAGCCTGGAGCCTATTTCAGATTCTGTGACTCCCCCGTCTCTGATCCTCCCCTGCTCACGCTGTCTCTCTCTCTCTCTCTCAGAAATAAATAAAAACATAAAAAAAGATTTAAAAAAAGAATTCTCTGTCCACAGTCACAGCTAGAGGTACAACTGCACTCGCCACTAAGAGTCCAGGTGGAAAGTGGGTTCCCATCCACTTCTCAGAAGCTTCTGCTCCGTTAGTGTTCAAGCAGAGAACTTTGGCAATGGTTTTACATTCTTTGTTACCCCTAGCCCTTCTAAATGGTTTGTCAGGTTTTAATTTCATGTATTAAAATATTCCTATGAATAAAGAGTCATCTTTTCAATAACTGGTGCTGGGTCAATAGGATGTCCATGCTGGAGAGAAATGAATCTTGACCCTGTGCCTCATACCATCCTCAAAATTCAAACTCAGATGGTTGTGGATCTGGATGTAAGTAGCATAACAATAAATGTTTAAAAGAAAACATATAATAACTTCTTTGTAACATTGGGGTAAGCAAACTTTCAATAACACACACAGACACACACACACACACGTTAGCCATAAATGATAAAATTGATAAATAGAACTCCATTAAAATTAAGATCTTCTGAATATCAAAATATACCTTGGAGAGAAGTAGAAAGCCTGCCATGGAGTAGGAAAATATATTCGTAAGACATATATCAGAAAAAGACTATCCAGAATATATAAAGAACCTTTAAAAATCAATAAGAAAAAGGCAGACACACTCCAGTCAATAGAAAGACTTGAATAGGCACAAGAGAAAACAATATTTGAATTGCAAAACCCAGAAAACAAACAAGTTAAAAGGTGCTCAGCTTCACTGATGATCAGATAAATACAAATCACAGGAGAGAAAGTCTCTAACTTAAAAGACAGATAAAACCAAGAGTTGCATCTAAACTAGAATTCGTATGTATGTAGGATTCGTATTCTATGTCAATAGACATGTCCCTGTGTATTCCCTAAAAAACATACCTTCAAGCATATTCCCAGCACCAATATTTGAATAGGTTCATATTGGAAAAAAAAAACCCAGACCTACTAATCAATAGTGGAATAAACTGTTGCATATTCATAAATGGAATACTATAAAGTGATAAGAATGAAATAATTATCATTTCCCCCAACAGATGGATGAATCACAATCAAAAGAACTCAGATGTAAAAGAATACATACTTCGATAATTTCATTTGTATAAAAGTTAAAAATCAGAATGCATAATCTGTGATTTTAGAAGTTAGGGTAGTGATTACTCTGGAGGAAATAATGGCTCAAGAGTGGTTATTCTTGAGGGGTACAGGGGTTACATTTTGTGAATCTGGCTTCTTGTTGCGTGGCATATTCAGTTTGTGAAGTTTCATTGAGTTTCACTCTCAATATTTGTGGATCAATATTTATGTTCATAGTGAACATAAAACTTTAGATAAATGCTTACATTAACAAACCTCTGACTAGAGAGTGGCATCTAATTTCCTAACAGAGTAGATTGCTTGAAGTTCACAGATAATAATTTTCAGGGCCATGATTATGAAGATGATGATGAAGGTGACAATGATGGATATTTTCAAGTACAGTGAAAATGGTGTTCCTCTTCATTAGGTGGTAGACAACAGGCTCGTGATTCTACTGACCTCATTTTAAATGTACCTGGGTGGCTCAGTCAGTTAAGCGTCTGACTCTTGACTTTGACTCAGGTCATGGTCTCACAGTTCATGGGTTTGAGCCCCATGTAAGGCTCTGCACTGATAGTGTGGAGCCTGCATGGGATTTTCCCTCTCTCCCTCTTTCTTTGCCTCTCACTGGGTTGCTCTCTAACTCTCTAAATAATAAATAAATAAATAAATAAACTTAAAAAATAAACTTAAACAAATAAACATGCCACCTTGATAGCTTCCTCATTTTAATCTTATACTATCTTAGGAGGTGGGAATCATTATCCTCATTTCACAGATGGGGAGATTCAAGTTAGCCAATTTGTTCAGAGCCACCCATGTGTGTCAGTCAGAACTATCTACCTCAAAGTCTGTCTGATACCAAGTACCGGGAATTTCCCGTTTTAGCTTTCTAAAGTACCATTGGTCTCCCATTTGTATTTCAGAAGTTATTCTGAGTCTGTACACATTAACCCATTCAAACCATTGCTAATATTGGCGGTGATATGCAAGTGTTGGAACGTCTTCGTCTCTGCTCAAAGATGGCAAAGATCTATGATTATTGGATCTCTGCCCTCAGCGTATAATATCCATCAACCACTTTTCTGTGGTTCCTTGTAACGACCTCCATCAAAATGTATAACCCAACAGACACAAGATATGTCCCTCCTGCATCACATCTTTTTCTCAGGAAGAGCTTAAAAACATTGTAGGTACTAGACAGAAACAAGAACAATGTTTGGGGCTGATGGCTGCCTATGGGTCTTCTTACACAGAAATGTCTTCTGGTCACCCAGCAAAACTAGAACATTGTCAGTCTCGGGAATCAGGTGAAACACTGGTTCCTCACTTGAAAAAAAAAATGAAAAGAACTAATACTTACAGGGTTGCAGGAAAGAATTTGGTAAAATGGGCATTCTAACCACCCACTGCAAGGAGCCAATGGGAAACCAGGTAAAGGAATTCCCCCTTGAAAACCTTCCATCTCTTCTGGATAATAGAAGGGAAGACTGAGCACTCAGTGAGGGCTTGGAAGAGCTGTACATGATAGGAACTTGCACTTGAGATGCAGTTGGCCATTTTCCAGTCCCGGGTCAACTTCCTCTCCTTCCCCTCTGTGGCAATTCTCAATACTCACCAAGATCCTAGTTTTTCGCCCAACTTCCTTCACCCTAGTTCTGGCATTTAATCATGGACTCCTATTACTGGGGTTTGAGGCCAATGGGCCATGGCCAACGCCGAGGCCCACATGCTTACAGAGAGTTTCACAGCATCCTCAGCACCTTTCACTTTTCTTGTGCCCCAGAGGTGGACGACGACCTTGTGTTCTTGGAAGACAAACCCTCCCTGTGTGCCCAAAATGCTTTCCCAAATTCTTTCCAGGCCTCTTTCTAACATCTTTTAAAAACTCATGTGTCTTCAGTACTGTCTTGTGCATCCCTCTTGAAGTGAAGTGCTCTCTCAACTGACCTCTCAAATCTATTTCATCATCTAAGCCCTCTCCCCCATCTTGTCTCCAAACTTCTTCGATGGTCATTCTCACTGGTTTGAATACCTGTCTTCCATAGAGCAGCCAAGCCCGCACCCTCCACCTTGCCGTTCCTGCCCCCCGCCATGCCCGTGTAAGTTCAAAATCCACTGAGGACACATCTTTGTGTATCAACGGGGCCTCTCCATTCCAGTGACACTGTGGATGGCTTCCTCCTTCTTGGGTCCATTCGTTTCTGTGACACCTGGTCTCCAAGTACTCTTCTGACTTGCTGGCTGGTTGTCCTTTCCAGCTGAGCTCTGTGTCTTCCTGCACCTGCATGTTCATGATCCCTGGATAGCGCCTTTTAGATCCCTGCACATACCATTCAGATAACCTAAATCTTTATTTTTATTTATTTACTTTATGGAGAGAGAGAGAGAGAGAGAGAGTGTGTGTGTATGTGTGAGTCTGCGCGTGCATGCCCAAGTGGGGGGACGTGCAGAGACAGAGAATCCCAAGCAGACTCAGCAGAAAACCCAACACAGGGCTCAATCTCATGACGCTGAGATCATGATTTGAGCCAAAATCGAGAGTCAGACACTTAACCGACTAAGACACCCAGGCGCCCATGAACCTTTTTTATTATTGCCAAATTTTCCCACAGAGCTCCAAATTTTCTTACCCAGCTCTTTGCTAGATATTTTCATCTGAATATCCAGACCTCATCAGTAGTGAAGACCATCAGTTGAGACAGGAAAAGAGACAAGACTGACAGCCTACAGAGGACATTTGTATCCTCCATGCCTAGCACAGAGCATGTGATTAATAAATGTTTGTCGAAAGAAAGAAGGAGGAGCGCCTGGGGGGCTCAGTCAGTTAAGCGTCTGACTTTGGCTCAGGTCATGATCTCACGGTTTGTGGGTTCGAGCCTCGCGTGGGGCTCTGTGCTGACAGCTCAGAGCCTGGAGCCTGTTTCAGATTCTGGGTCTCTCTCTCTCTCTGACCCGCCCCTGCTCACACTGTCTCTCTCTCTCAGAAATAAATAAAAACATAAAGAAAGAAAGAAAGAAAGAAAGAAAGAAAGAAAGAAAGAAAGAAAGAAAGAAAGAAAGAAAGAGGGAGGGATGGAGGGAGGAAGGAAAGAGGGAGGGAAGAAGAATGAGTAGTGAAGAAGGCTCAGAGATACTTCGATGACACCTCTTTCTGGCCCACACCATTCATCACTGCAACGTCATCCAGCCACACGTGGGACCAAACGCCATGCATCTGCCACCCAGTTTCAAAGTAGAGGATGAAATTAGCCAAGAAGCATGACTGCCATTTCATGTGGATATTCTTTTGCATGTTGTCATTAGTTAGATGTCTTCTTTTTTTCTTTTAATGAAGCTTCTGGCTTCCCAAACAGCTATATAACAGAGAACATTCATGAAGAGACCAGGGCTGCTCATAAAAGGCCACCTCGGCCGTGCCCCAGTGGCTGGGAGGGCCAGGCCTGGCCACAGAACAGGGGCTGTAACCATTAGGCAGCGGCTCCATGTGGAAAGGAAAGATTTGCTGGATCATGTATTTTTTCATAGTGATTATTTAAGGCACGATTTCTGTTTATGGTCCCAGGACAAATTGTAATCACCTTTGTTTACCTCCTTTTCCTTCCTTAATTAACCGACAACCTATTAGCATACATTTTTTTACCCCAGGGGTATTAATTATACATAATTTATATCATAAGCACTTATTTCGTATCAGTGGGATGAATAAAACATTTACCTGCTTATAGCTACTTGAGGTTAACATTTTTATATAAAAAACTCACCTGAGACTTCCAATCAAATTATCGGATTTTTAATTTTCTGTTACATAATGATACTGTACTAGTCACTGCAGCGTTTTCTTCCACTCAGTGTTAAACAATCGTTTTAGCAGAGTGCTGTGCCGCCAGCATCAATTCACCAGTAATACATGCTTTGCTGCACAGTGAGATCTAAATAATAAAAACGGGAGATTTGCAAATATGGAAGCTGGATCCGTATGGGATTGGAACACCGGTACCAGCACCACTGAGGTTACGACCACCTCTAGGCTTCTAGGATCATAGCTCCTGAGAACCAGAGGGGATCCCCAAAGTCAAAGGGCAGCCACATCCGTCTGTCGTCTGAAAGGTGAGGACTCTTAGGCCCGGGGAAGGCAAATGCCTGGCAGGAGCCACTCCATCAGCAAGCAACTGCCAGAGCTTGGGACGCGGTGTAAATCTACGGACCTTTTCCGCCCACACAGGATGCTGCTCTTTCCCCAAATGTGGCAGAACTGGAATGTCTGAGTCGGGTGTGGTCTCATGGCCAAAGGTTTTGAAACAAGATGTGCATGAATCAGACATTAGAGAAGAAATTTCACAGGTTTTTCTCCAGGTGTACGGGACAGTTGGGGGGGGGTGGGGAGTGTGAGATGTTCTCCAAAGACCAGCAAACCTGCCGGAGTGTCCCGGAAGACCTGGATCCAGCTCCAGCCATAGGACACAGGCTAGCCCTTTCCTAATTCCCCTCTCCCCTTCCCACCACACTTTTGCCCACTGTCTTCTTTCTCTGAATGCATGGATGTTTCAGACTGTGAAGACTGATCCCTTCCAGCTCTGAATATTTACTCATCAACTACGGTTCCGCAGGAACCAGCAGCAAAGATAATTACAACACAACCCACCATTTCACCAGGGAAATCCTCTTTGCTCAAAGGGAAATACAGAGGCTTTCAGTGGTTTTGTGATGGAAGCAAAGAAGCATGTGTGCGTGAGACCGAGCAGGCTTGTTTACGACCCGAGCGTGGATGATGGAGAGAAGAGGAGAGACGCTGAGGGTGATAATGACATGTTGGTGATGAGCCCTCTGCTAGGTTCTCTTTCTCAATTCCTCTTTCTGTTCTCACGTTCTCCTGGAGCAATGAGTATGATGATCCTCATGTTGTAGATGAGAAAAGACTTAAAGGTTAAGTGACTTGTCTTAAGGTGCAGCTGTTGCAGGAGACAGAGCTGGGGTTTGAACCAAGGTCTAGATATTTTTAACATCGAGGCTGTTTCCATGACACCACATGAACAGCAAGAAAAAACGATAACAGGTGTTTAGGTAGGAATGCTGAAAAAAACCTTTTCCCCATGTTATTCACACCCCAATTTGGAAGTATAAATGCTGCGTCTTTAATGTATTCTACCATCTTGCCTGGAAAGAACAAAGCATATTTCTCTTGAATAAGTCTTTTTGCATCACTAACGAGTTAAGGTGGCAAGAAAACACTTGATGTCAGTGTTGGGGAAGAGTGAGAGGAATCTGCTCTTTGAATCTCCCCCTCATAATGCAGAAATGGTAACAAAGACAGAAAGAAAAATGTACCAAATGTGAGATGTCCCAGAGTGTCCAGGTAGACCGAACTGCCAGGCCCAATGGGATCTCCAGTGTTACCCTTGCACATTCCCCCCCAGGGCATCCAGCCCAGCCACAGGGCACCCTTGCCACAGCTCCAGACACATCCTATCTCTTAGTCCCTGGTGAGCACACAGCATCCAAGGCTGGCTAGCATTCAGAGCCACTAGGCCCATGCTCTTGTGCCCAGCCATGAAATGTTGGGAGTTCTTCAAGGCTCTTCCAAGGTTCCCATTTCTTTGTACTCCATTCTGTCTTCATAGACAATATCGTCCATGCCCAAGACATTGATTACCATGAACCATTTCATGGTAGATCCCATCCTCTAGGAACCTGATATGTGGTTCCCTAAGGAGGTCTTAAAACCACCAAAAACTAGAGTGTACAAGACCACACTCCCTGCACCACAAAACTTAATTCATTAAAAAATAAAGAAAGAAGAAAAAATTGGTTCCTTCCTAGGTTTTCTTATCTTACTGAATGATATCCTTTATCCATTTGCTCAAACCAAAAGCCTGTCTCCTCACCATATACAATCTATTGCCTACTATTTTGCCTCCTGAAGAGATCCTGAGGCCGTCCATGTTTTCCAACTCCACTGCCATCACCATGAACACGGCTATTAGTATCACTCATATGGACTCTTGCATTCACTTTCTCATTGTTGTCCACAATCTTGAGAATTGCCCCCTCCCTCTGTTTTCTGAACAGTAGCCAATGGGATTGTTTAAAGATTCAAATCTGATGATCTCAATCTCCACGAAAAATAATGGGAAAGATCTTTTTAAATTTGGAGCAAAAGTAGAAACCATAAAGGAAATATTGATATAGTAGACTATATAAAAATAAAGTATGTCTGATGACAAACCACTCTAAATAAAGTTAAAGATGAAAGGCACACTTAGAAATTTAGACAAAGTGCTAACTTTCTTAAACTAAAAAGACATCCTAAAATAAACTTTAAAAGTGACAACCAAACAGAAAAATGAGCAAAGAACAGGAGCCCCACATTTTCATTTTGCGCTGGGCCCTGACAATTATGTAGTGAGTCCTCACCACCAAGGTCGTGGGGCACTGTGCCACATGATTTCTAGTAATTTCTGCAGCCCCAATTCTGACCAGAAGAGCCAGCCCAAGTTTCATCACCTCCTAAGATCTTTTTTTAAAAATTTTTAAATAGTTTATTGTCAAGTTGGTTTCCATATAATACCCAGTGCTCATCCCAGCAAGTGCCCTCCTCCATGCCCATCACTCCCCTTCCCCTCCCCCCATACCCATCAGTCCTCAGTTTGTTCTCAACATTCAAGAGTCTCTCATGGTTTGTCTCCCTCCCTCTTCCCCCATATTTCTCCCCTTCTTCTCCCCTACAGTCCTCTGTTAAGTTCCTCCTAATCCTCCTATACGTGCAAACATATGTAGCTGTCCTTCTCGGCCTGACTTATTTTTTAAATATTTATTTTTTGAGAGAGAGAGAGACAGAAAGTGTGAGCCAGGGAAGGACAGAGAGGGAGATAGAATCTAAAGCAAGCGCCAGTCTCTGAGCTGTCAGCCTGAAGCCCAATGCGGGGCTCGAGCCCACATACAGTGAGATCATGAGCTGAGCTGAAGTTGGATGCTTAACCAGCTGAGCCACCCAGGCAATCCAGTCACCTCTTAAGATCTTAAAATTGTGATTACCCCCAGGAAAATGGGAATACCAACAAAGGGGGGAAACCCTGGCATGATGGAACTAGGTTTTTTGATAGGTAGGCATAAATTCAAAGGCCAAATTGTTCTAAAATATTAAATGATAGCAGTTGAGTACCTGCACTTGGAGACTGAAACCCTCACCCATTTGGGGTGATGCACATAAGAGTCAGGCCTGCATCTTCACCTCACAAAGCTCATCATAAAACCAGTATGAGAGCACGAGCACAAGAGAAATGAAGTATTAGTATCAGGATTCCACTAAAAAACAGGAATAGTAGAGATGCCAAAAAGAATGATAAAGTGTTTCACAGTAAGCGTAAGTGCTTGAATAACTTACAGAAGCATGTGCTTAAAATATTAATGGTGATAAAACCAAATAGTGGCAAGACCGTGTTTATTGTGCTTTCACTTTCTATCAAGGCTAGCACGGGGACTGGCATGGCCGGTAACGACATTGAAGACCTCACCCTGGATGTTGGGTCAATTTGCTCGGACTAGCAACAGCTCATTCAACTCAGTGGAGAAAACTCTACCTGGACTGTGTAGACAAGCAGACAGTAGTGTAAGGAGAGGTGAGTGAACTACAAAATCGTGATAGTTAAAAAACTTGATATCCCTCCCCATCACTAACGGTACATTGATCTAGCCCTTGCCAAAACTATTTCAAAGAAAGAATGTGGTTTATGTTTGAAGTTCAACTTCTTTCTCCCTTGACTCTTTCCCAGTGTTTTCTCTCCCTTTGCCAGCTGTTGCATGCTGATCGTTCAGGGCTGTAACCTGCATCCTGGGAAGTGGATCTCATGAGCTGGCGCTTACGAATGTGCTTCCTGGAGCCATCACAGTGCTGGAACATTCATTCCCATGTTCCCAGCCCTGACCTACCTTGGCTTCCTGGGAGAACCTGTCAGTGGTACACCCAAGCTCAGCTCAGAGATGGCTAATCTTGTGTCCTTCGCTTAGGACTCCTGAGAGACAGGCAGCCACTGTGTGCTTTCATAGGCCCTCCGTAGAGGACGCTCCTGTCCCTCCCTACTTTTCTTCCCTTTGGCATCCATTCGCGAATCTCACAATGCCGTAGAACACATAATATTTTCAGGAACACTGCTTCTAGATAATGTCTCCTGGACTTGAACTTAATTCATCCTGGGGTGATTTTTACGTGGGTTAAAATTTACTCAGTATTTAATGAAAATAATGTGTTAAGTTATGATCTGTGGCTTCAAGGAAGCTATGATTTAATATGGTAAACAAGTAGAAGATAGTATAATAGTTTTTGTTATAGTTAACACAGATATATCCACAGGATTATGAAAAATTAAAAATTTCAAACTATAAAAGCCTCCAATATAAGACCATCAAGGGCATAAGAAGAGCAGGTGTTTTCAACTCTACAAAAAAACATGAACTATTAAAGAAATATATTTGAGACACAATATCTTGCTTTTATATCAAAGAAACAGAGACAGTATTTTAAAAAAGGCTTAGAATCTCACTTACTGATTCTTCTCTAAAATCCTGCTCATCTGTGACTACTCTTCACAGAAACTGTTGAGTCTGGTGTGACCCCTCCTGCAATTTCCCAGATAAAGGTCATTGTCCTTCCTTGCTCCCACTGTACTGGACAATCGCTATGGCCATGAACTCGAGCATCTTCTGTTAACCTGAGTTCTCCACATGCCACCCCACCATCTCTTCAATTCCTTGTATGCAGCCATCGTATAGGCTTTGTACACCCACATGTGTGGGGAGATGAGTTTCAAGTCGTAGACAATCAAGTTCTAGACGGGTTTAACTTTGTTGTATTCCTGTGTGAACTGCCAAAGTTCAGGGGCCACATGTTATATGTGTGTTAAATGGAGCTGAGAGACGTGCCTCTGGAGTGCATCCTATGAACACCTGGAGTGCCAGGCAGCTGCTGAGTGTTAGGCTGCGAGCTCTCTGAGCATAGAAGAACCATGTCCTGTGTGTGTCTGGTTCCTGGCACCTCACACAATGTCAGAGCCAGAATATGTTCTCAAAAAAAGAAAGGAAAGAAGGAAGGAAGGAAGGAAGGAAGGAAGGAAGGAAGGAAGGAAGGAAGGAAGAAAAAGAAAGAAAGAAAGAAAGAAAAAAAGAAAGAAAGAAAGGAAGAAAAAGAAAGAAAGAAAGAAAGAAAGAAAGAAAGAAAGAAAGAAAGAAAGAAAGAAAGAAAGAAAAGAAAGAGAGGGAGAAAGGGAGAAATGAAAGAAAAAGGAAAAGCACTGTTCACTAAGAAAAGCTCCACTGGACCTTTCAAAGGCAAATCCAGAACAGCCGTAGATTGAGTCCCTGGGAGCCCAAATCAGCAGACTGGCATCAGAGAAGGAGGGTGAGCCATCTTGACAGGGACAGGGTTTCATTCTCCACATGTGTTTAGAAATAAAATGGAGATGCTTCTCTTCCAATAACTCGGACAAATCTGAAACCAGCCTTATTCTCCTCGTACTGCGTACTAGACGGTTCTTCAGCCAATATTAAGAAGTAATCTTCAAGCTCATTACTAAATGAGAAATGAAGGAGCTGGAGCTAAAAGCAAAGTGATCACTCTGGACAGATGGCTGGTGGGTTTGTAGACTAGCCTTAGAGCCCTCCGGACCTGAATTTTAAAGTAAAAGAAGTTTCCTTATGTTATTGCAGCCTCTTTTAAGGCCATTAGCGCCATATTATAATTAGCACTGGCTATCCAAAATGCATTTTGAGGGGCCAGTACACAGTTAAGAGGGGAGATAAAGGTGTATTAATGAAATCACGTCTAGAATTTGGCTTGGGAACCAGCCCTGAGAGGTGATTTATAGTTGGCTTTAATCTGACTTCACAAGCATGCCTCTACACTCCAGGATAGATTCATCCAGAGAAGCAAAATACAGAAGCTATTGCCATCTACGTGAAAGAAGTTAAAAATAATTCTCGCAGGATATTTTAATAGCATTTCTACATCATTTACTATTTTTCCTGCAATAAAGAAATTTACAAATGTCTCATTCTAACTAGAAAAAAAATGTTTGAGGCAAAATTTGGCAGTTTCTAGCTTTAAGGAATAGAACAGCATTAGTGATGGGAAAGAGAGTGAACTTGTGCTGAGGAACATTTTAGAATAAAGGAGACAATCAGGGTGCCTGGGTGGCTCTGTCGGTTGAGCATCTGACTTCGGCTCAGGTCATAATCTCATGGCTCATGGCTGACAGCTCAGAGCCTGGAGCCTGCTTCAGATTCTGTGTCTCCCTCTCTCACTCTGCCCCTCATCTTCTCATGCTCTCTCTCTCAAGAATAAATAAACATTAAAATATTTTTTAAAAAAGAATAGAGCAGGCAATATTATTGCTGCACGTGCGTGTGGAGAAGAAAAAACAATGTTGTCTAAAAGTACACAGATAAGGATACATATACAGAAGGACAAACTTTGGAATCAAACTGTTTCAGATCTCAGTGTTACTGATCACCTGCAAACTCCGGAAGTTCCCCTGATCTCACAGAGTCTCATTTTCTCGTCTGCAAAATATGAAGAATAGTACCTAACAGGGCTACTATGACAAGCAAGTGAATTCATGGATTTAGTAAACTTAGAAAGATGCCAGCATATAGTAACCTCTTTGTGTCTGAGCTTATCATTAGTGATAATAACTCACGGCCTCTGAGGTCAGGATTCAGGATGATGTGCTTGAAGCACTGAATTGCAACACCTGACTTCCCATCCCAGCTCTTAGTAGATGGTGGACAAGTGCTGGCCATTTACTCCCTTAGTCTGGATGTCAGTGGCTCCCTGTGTAAAAATGAGCAAGCTGGATTGAATAATCTCCAATGTCCTTTCTAAGTGGCATATTACATCCTTTCTTTTGGAAGGAAGGAGCTAGCTTTCAAACATAACCCCCAAATCTGGGGAATCCATAGGTCTTTAGTTTTATAAGTACAGAGAAGGCAATTTATCACCCTCTCTTTCATCGACAGGATACAAATGCAATGGAGGCATTGAGCCAAGTGAGGGAACATGGTCAATGATCTGCTTTCTAACACACTGTGTGGTGTCCTTCAGCAAAAGCTAAGTGATAGATTCGCCTTGTTTCAGATTTAAAAGGATGCCTGCAGAGAGAGGTAGTATTATAGTAGAGCAGTGGCACAGGTGGAAATATGGGAAACTGGATTGAGAGAGAGAGAGAGAGAGAGAGAGAGAGAGAGAATGGTAGAAAACAGAGAGACCAAATTAAGGTCAGAGCCAGAAATAACTTATATAGACAAGCGTAATCCCTTGCTGTATTAGTTGTATATTGCTGCAAAACAAAGTATCCAAAACTTAGTGCTTTAAGACAACAGACATTTATCATCTCACAATTTCTGAGGGTCAAAAACTTAGGAGTGGCTTAGCTGGGCAGCTCTAGCTCAGGGTCTCTCATGATGTTGCAGTCCATCTCTTGGCCAGATCTGCATCACCAAAGCCTTTCAAAGGGCTAGAGGAGCCACTTCCGAGAGAGCTCACTCAGATGGCTGTTGGCTAGAGTCCTCAGGTTCCCATTGGCCATTGACTGGAAGTCTCAGTTCTTCTTCATGGGGGTCTTTCCACAGGGAAGCCACCTGAGCATCCTCAAGACAATGCACATGGCTTCCTGTAGAGCAAGATGAGATCCAAGATTGGCTGATGAAGTTGGTTATCTGAGAGACAGCTCTAGATGACAGCTGGGGTCTTTTATAACCTAATCTTGGGAGTGACATACCATCAGTTCTGTCATATTTGATCTCCCAGACTGACCCTGGTACAGTGTGGGAAGGGACTACACAAGGGTGTGAACACCTGGAGGTGGGAGTCACTGGGAGCCAGGGTGGAGGCTGGCTGCCATATTTTCCTGTTTATGTTCAAAATAAATGGAGGAGGAAATAACCTCTTCTACTCCTTCAATCCATCTAGATCTGTGAACTTCTCAGAGAGTCAGTTATTCTTAGATTGGTTGTTTGAGCCACAAGGTTGATAGAGTCACCATTTGCTAAAAGGGGTCCTTGGGTATAAGCAAATTTGATGGTGTTTTTGGAAAGAAACAATGAATTCTATTTTGAAAATATTTAGTTTGAGATATCTATGAGATTGTCATGCTGGATATGATTCCGACTTAAGATAAGTATTGCTTTTTTCTTCAACATGGCTGCTAAGTTCAAGCCAGTAACCTTACCCCTTCCCCCAGCAAAGCGAAAAACAGCTAAATGCTCCAATTAAGAGGAAAAATCTGGCTGTGCTGGACTTAGGAAGAGGTGGGTTGTCAGTCTCCGGCAAGGCACCTTCCACAGAAAATTTCAAGAGCAATTCTGATTATACTTAAGGAGTGCAGTGGAAGTCTAGTAATTAATATCATCCTCCTTAATAGTTCAAAATTACATTCTAGCCCTGAGTTGTCCCCTGCATTCCAGATTTGTGAATATAATTGCATACTTGACATACACTACACACTTGAGTGTCTAATAGGTCTTGAAACTTAACATTTTCAAAAGAGAGCTCCTAATTTCTCCCTCACACCACCACCAAAGCTGTTCCTTCCTGAGTCTTCCACATCACAGTAAATGGTGCCACCGTCAATCCAGCCGCTCAAACTAACAGCTTAGGAGTCACTGTTAGTGCTTCACTATTCACTGCACCCCACGTATTATCCTCATGTTCTATTGGTTCCACTTGCAAATACATCGCAAGGGTGTCCACCTCTCTGCTCGCTGAAATCACCCGAGAACAAGCCAAGATGCTGCCTGTCACCTGGAGTGCTACTGTGGCCACTAAGTGATTTCTTTGATTCTACCTCTGCAATTCCTCCCCTTTTCATACTCTTATTCTAAAATGTCTAAGGAGGGGCTTGGCTCATGTCCTTGCTTAAAACCCTGTGACAGTTTCCAATTATACTTAGAGTAAGTCCCAAACTTATCACCGTGACTTCAAAGCTCTACCGGTGCTCTGTTCTTATCCCACACACTTCCCACCGTGCTCTACGCCGGCCGTCCTTATGTTCTTGCAGTCCAGCATGTTTGTTCCCCCATCAAGCCTTTCCCCCTCGCTCCATCTGGAATCTCCTCCCCCAGGTACTTAACTAGCCTTATTATTTAGTATCCACGTCTCAAATAATATCTGGGTCACCTCCTGGAGGCCCTGCATGAGAATCTGTGAATATTGGTCCTGGCTCCTAGCGCTCTTCAACACAATTAGTCTGTGTGTTTCCTTCATGTCACTTGGCAGTGCTAGAAGCCGTATGTTTCCTGATAATCATCTTTCCCCAATGGAATACGAACTCTAGGAAAGCATGAATATGTCCTCTCTTATATATAATCAGTTTCCCAGGATCTGGTACAATATATATTAGTGTTGGGGCGCCTGAGTGGCTCAGTTAAGCATTCAACTTCAGCTCAGGTCATGATCTCACAGTTCATGAGTTTGAGCCCTGCATCAGGCTCTGTGCTGACAGCTCAGAGCCTGGAGCCTGCTTCAGATTCTGTGTCTCCTTCTATGCCCTTTCCCCACTCATGCTCTGTCTCTCAACACTGAATAAAAGTTTATATATATATATATTATGTTAAACAATATACATACATATACATATATACTAGTAATGCGTAGCCTACCATTGACATTCAATAATTAGTTGTTGCGTAAGTATATAAATCATTAGAAACCGCCTGGCTCTCAGGGATGGAAGCAGGGATGCTTCAAAGCCAGCAGCTCAAATGGAACTGGGGACACGGAATGGCACAGACATTCTGAATAAGGCTTATCCATTTTGAACGAAACATAAAACCCACGTTAGGATGCCACCGAGTGCTCTGGCAAAGAGCCATTTAAAATACCATTAAGATCAAACTTCTTGAGCACTGGTTTGTTTTGATTTCCATTTTGATAAGTTCTCCTGCTCTTTCTGACAAGTGCCAAGCACAGTGTCTGGTGCATCGTGGAAACTCAGGGAATATTGACATAGCAGATTTGGTTACAAATCTGCTGTTGGGTAGGCATGCAGAGAAAAAAATGTGTTCCATGCCCAAGCCAGGCTACTTAGCATTTTAGAATCCAGGCTACGAAAACACCAAATTGAAGAGACAAGTAGATTTAATAAGAAAATCTGATGGCAAAATAACAAGAAAAGAGAGTTACAGGCCAATGTCCTTCATAAACATTAACTCAAATATCTAAAATAAAATATTGGCAAATTAAATCCAGCGATATAGAGATATAAAGGAGACTTTATCATGACCAAGCAGAATGCATTCCTATAGTGAAAAGTTAGTGTGATAGGCAGAAATTAATCAATATTTTGGGATCAAGACATCTTTTTTGACATCTTTTCAACATTATGCTAGAGGCTTTAGCCAGTGAAATAATGAAAAGAAACAAAAATCATAATTATTGGAGAAAAAAGGAAGTAAAAATCCTCTTTTTCTTTACATGGCACAATTGTACATTTAGAAAATACTAAAGAATCCAAAAACTACTAGACCTAGTGGTGATTTCTCACAAGGTAGTAAGATGCAAGATGCCCTTTATAAAGTATTTCAATGAAAAATGTCCATGTTGTTTTGAATTATCACCAAAAATTTAAAATCCAGCTAAATGTACAATCACATAATAAAATATGGATCACAAATATCTACCAAAGAAGAGGTTGCAAAATTAAATTATAAAAAGTACAGAACGGATTATAGGTATGTTTGCACACACAAGTTAATTTGCATGTATACATTTCCTAGTTCTCTCTCCAGCAAGAGGGCCTAGAAGCAGTGACATCCCAGAAACAATGGGCACATCTAGTCTCATGACCTTGGTTTCTAAATACTACGCTCCAGTAAAAGAATCCAAAAGAACACAGGGGTCCACCTGAAAGAGCCCTCCAATGACCTGAGCTGGAATAACAACTTGAACAACAAAATAAATAATGACAACATAAGATTATTCCAATAAAATAAGTATTGATGAGTTCAGAGTAATATAAATAAATGAATGAATGAATAAATTAAAAATGAGACACAAGGGAAAAATTTTCTTTACAGGAGAATTTTTTTTTTAATGTTGATATCCTCTCTCAAGGAGATTAGGTTTAATTTCCTTCTCTTCAGGTATGGGTTAGGCTTAATAACTGGTTTCCAAAGAACTAAGTAAAGAAAGAGCATAAATAGAAATTTTATGGGAGGTAACCTGGGAAACATTACCTTCACCACATAATCGACTTTAACATCACCAGTAATGTCATGACGATGTCATGTATCCCCTGAGGAGATGAGATTTAAAAAAAAAAAAAGAGCCTTCATTTTGCAGACATCTTCCCCAAAACCTATCAACTCAATCTAATCAGGAGAAAACATCAAAAAAACCCAAATTCAGTGACATTCTACAAAGTATCTGACCAATATTCCTCAGATACTTCAAGGTCATAAAATATAAATAAGGAATGAGAAACTGTCACAAACCAGAAAAGGCTAAGGGACAGGGTCTAAACATGATGTGGTACTTTCCTTAGAACCTGACAGAAATAGGGGGAACCTGGGTGGCTCAGTCAGTTAAGCGTCCAACTGTGGCGCAGGTCATGAATTCATGGTTCATGGGTTGGAGCCCTGCTTTGGGCTCTGTGCTGACAGCTCAGAGCCTGGAGCCTGCTTCGGATTCTGTGTCTCTCTCTCTCTTTGCCCTTCCCCTGCTTGTGCTCTCTCTCTCTCTCTATCCCTCTCAACCTCTCTCTCTCTCTCTCTCTATTTCCCTCCCTCTCTCTCATAAATAAATAAACATTTTTTAAAGGAATGCACTTTAGAACCTGACAGAGATAGAACATTAGTGGAAAAATTGGCAAAGTTCTAATGAAGTCGGTGGTATGTTAATAGTATTTCACTGAAGTTAATTTCTTAGTTTTGACAAACATGCAATGGTTAGGTTAACATTAGAGAAAGCTAGGTGAAGGCTATATGGAACTTAAAATCTTTGTAAATACTCTATAAATTATGGTTATCACTTAAAAAGCATATAGAAGGAATCCCAAACACCATATAACATCTATATTTCTAAGAGACACCAAACCTACAGTTTTTAAAGATATATTATAACCAAACATTCAGGAAACATATTTTTACATTATGGAAAATATTGCATGGCATAGAGAATTACAGGCTAATTCTCAATTCATTCTATGAAGCTAGCAGAATTTTGAAGCTAAGAGAAAAAAAACGATAAGATTTTTAAGAAATAAAGGAAAGAAGAATGAACAGGAGGATGGAAGGAATGAAGAAGAAATAGTTAAAAGAATGTGGGTCAGTGTCACTTAGGTACTTGTACACAAAATCCTTAAAATTATACTATATTAGTAAATCAAATCAACAAGTACATTTAAAGAATAAAACATCATATAAAAGAAGCAAGGTTTAAGCCAGTACTTCAAAGAAGTTTCAATATTTGGCAATGTGAATGAACAGAACAAGGAAACTTGATTATCACGACGGTTACTGGAAAACACTTGATAAGGCTCAGCATCTCTTCCTGGTAAATAGCTTTCTCTGGAAACAGAAGGGAATTTTCTAAACCTGCTAAAACGAATCTCCCAGTTAACCACAACCAACAAAGTATGAACAGTGAATCATTAGAAACATTCATGCTAAGGACAGAAACAAGAAAACGATGCTCAGAAACTAACAGTTGTAAACCATAAGTGAGATAAGAAGAAGAAAAAAAGCATGGAAAAGCACAGAGCATTTCTCTCAGTGTGGCCCCTGTCACCAGCCCAATCAGCTTGTCAGCGTGCAAACAATCAAGGCCCATCTCAGACCTCCTGCTCAGAAACTCGGACTGGGAGACAGCAACCTGGATTTTAAAGAGCCCCGGGGGTGAGGCGCGTGCTGGAGTTTGAGGACCTCCCTGCCAGCAATGGTGTTGACGTCACACCCAAGTCTCTAGTCCAGCCCTGGGCCCCTCGCCGCGGGGAGTGGGGTGTCCAAACGTCCGCAGCTGTCCCGCCTCCTGAGAACCTTTGGCAAAGAAGATCAGTGGGGCTTGAAATGCCTGGAAGATTCTGCATTCCATTTGGGACAGCCCAGCCCACAGCCAATGACTGCTTTGGGAACATAAAAGACAGGGCCCATTGCTTCTAGGTCGTCTTGCTCTAAGATGCTGTTCATGGCCCAGAAGGTCCTGGGAGAATGGCTAAGTCTGGATCACAGCTGAGCTCACACCTTTGCCCAGTGCCCTCCCCTGCCCTGGCCTGCTTCCTTCTCTTCCCTATAGCTTTCCCCTGAGAACACATCTTCTCTAGAAACCGCTGGCATAAGATCCTGTCTCTGGCACAAATCTGAAGCACAAGTTTTGAACCACATTGTTTTCTACCTAGAATTTTCAAAATAACCAACCATGAAACTTACAATAATCCTCTCTCCATATTGTATACGTCTATAATACTGTATATCAAGTTTCTTCTATATATGTGAGCCCATTTAGACGCCACACAGTTTTTCTGATACGGATGTGTTATTATTGTGTAGACCCATGGAGGAAACCAGGACACAGAAAAGCTTCATGGCTTGAATCATTCCTTGTAGCTAAAGATATTTACTACACATAGTGACATGAGGGTAAGTTTCAACTAACTTAAGAGTCTGCAAACAAGGCAATGGTAAACTACTAGAAACTTAAAATGCCTACAATTAAAAATTTTTAAACAAAATTAAGAAGAGATTACCAAAGCATGGATGCAACGGAATGATTATATTCACACATCGTTGGGTTTGGGTTTTATTGCATACATTCACCTATTTTTATATATAACTATGGCAGAGAAAGCAACATTTGCCAAACACAGGTATTCCCTGCTCTCACAGCCCTGGGTTTCTAAATTCAGAATCTGAATAGATTCAAATCAATTTTCTTAATGTTTATTCCTTTATTTTGGGAGAGAGGGAGAGAGCCTCAAGAATGAGCTGGGGAGGAGCAGAGAGACAGAGAGAGAAGGAATCCCTAGCAGGCTCTGCACTGTTGTTGTGCAGAGCCCAATGTGGGGCTCAAACTCACAAACTGTGAGATCGTGACCTGAGCTGAAGTCAGACACTTAATGCACTGACCACTCAAGTCTCCTTCTCATCAAGTTTTGGATGATCCCATGCTATCGGGATCCTCTCTGTTTGTTTTTTTTTTTTTTTTTTTTTTCTCTACTTGTTTTTAAAACTCAAGGACAAGAGGCAAGAGAAAGCATGGCTTTCCTCACTCTTTGAATTTGCTCTTGAAATTCCCAGGTCTCTACCTTCATGCCCAGAACCGACAGGATCTGGAGGAAAATGTGAGTTCCATCTTGTCCTCTTTGTCTTCTCCCCATGAGGCAAGGCCCTCGGGCAAGTTCTGGCCAACGTGGGTGAGCAGACGGGACCCACAAGAGCTGGCCCCATGCTAAGTGGTGAGAGCACCTCATATCCATCTTCTCACCTGCACTGTGGTATTGCTATCGTGACAGCCACATGTCCCCATCATACAGCTACAGGACGTCAGATCCTGCATCAGCCCGGCTCCCCAGCAAGTACGTGAAGCTAAGCCCATGCCGTCTTCCAGGGACATGGCTGCAAATGAGAGAAAAAGCGAACATTACCATAGGTCCCCAGGGAGGTTTTGGGGTTCATATGCTGGTGTCGTGTAGCCTAACCCATCCTGACTTGCATAATAATTATTTGTTAAACCTCAGATCAGTGGGAAAGAGTAAACTAAGTAAGGAAAAGAAAGAGTAGAAAATCTAGGAAAATAATAGTCTTCTACATAATACAAAAATAAAGTCCTGATAGAAACATAAGAAGAAATATTAAAAGAAAACTTAGAATCCTGTTTTTTTAATAATATTATGGTCAGACAAGCATTTTTATACAAGGCACCCAATTCAGATTTAAAGAAAAAGAATGATAAACATAACTATGTAAAATGTAAACTCTTCTTATGAAGTAAGACATTAACAATTAAAAATACAATTTCCAAA
Organism: Hyaena hyaena; assembly: GCF_003009895.1. NCBI lineage: Eukaryota > Metazoa > Chordata > Mammalia > Carnivora > Hyaenidae > Hyaena > Hyaena hyaena. The sequence continues at coordinate 26,432 of NW_024080686.1, forward strand.
AATGAAAAAAAAAAAAAAAAAAAGGTGGCAGGGGGGCTGGGTGGCTTGGCCGGTTAAGTGTCCAACTTCGGCTCAGGTCATGATCTCATGGCTCATGAGTTCAAGCCCCACATCGGACTCTGTGCTGACAGCTGGGAGCCTGGAGTCTGCTTCAGATTTTGTATCTCTCTCTCTCTCTATGCCCTTCCTCTGCTCATCCCCTCTCTGTCTCTCAAAAATAAATAAACATTGAAAAAAATTAAAAGAACAATTTCCAGTTGCAGAAATGTTTTTGTCGTACACCTACTTGCATGCACACATACATACCCAAATATGCTGTAAACCAAAATACTTACAAAGAAATTCTATACATCAAGTAAGAAGAAGTAAGCATGAAGGAAATGCAAAATAATAGCAGATAAAGGATATGAATAGACACATTATAGACAAAGAAAACCTAGTGGACAATAAGGATATTTAGAGAGGTCCATCTTACTTATAACAAGGGAAATGAAAACTGAGGATATGTTATCTTCATTCTTTAAATTGATAAAATATTCAAAGAATAATAATAAATTAAGACAGAGACTGAAAAAATCAGACCATGTCATGCAGTATTGGATGCTGTAAATAGAAGAAGCTTTTTAAAGACAATTTCATTACATCGATTAAAAAGAAGACGAAAACAACTTTTGACTCAGCAAGTCCACATCCAGGAACGCCTCACAAAGAAACACCCAGCTGTAGGCACCAGTATTTACAATAATATTCACTATGACATTATTTGTAATATGTCCAAGTTGGAAATGCGATGCAGAGCAAAAAGGAGTAATGAAATAAATTATATTGCCTCTGTGTTAACACTATGTAGGCACTTAAAAACTAAATTGCAAATAATAAGCATAGTTCAATCTCTTTTATATAAAAAGAATATGGAGGCACCTGGGTGGCTCAGTCAGTTAGGCATCTGACTTTGGCTCAGGTCATGATCTCATGGCTTTTGAGTTTGAGCCTCGCATTGGGCTCTGTGCTGACAGCTCAGAGCCTGGAGCCTGCTTCCGATTCTGTGTCTCCCTCTCTCTCTGCCTCTCCCCTGCTTGGACTATGTTCTCTCTCTCTCAAAAATAAATAACATTAAAAATTAATAAAACATAAAAAATAAAAAGAATGTGACTGGAAGCATAGGTATGCAATACTTGTTAGCTGTGGGGGATGTGAAGACACTATTTAAACTTTATATAATATTGATTCTCGAATTTATTAAAATAAGAAAGTATTTGTTAAAAAATCAACTGAAGAAAATGTAATAGTCAGAACCTCTTACTGAATAAATAGTACATGTGTATATCCTTGATTACTGTTCCCAAACTCTAGTTGTTAATATAACATATTTCTCAATTTTATAATATGTGTACAGACATATATATATACACATTTTTTAATCAACCTACTTTTAGTTTCCAACAAATGTATGTATTTATTTTATTTTTTAAGTTTATTTTGAGACAGAAAGAGAGAGAAAGGAGAGGAGGGTCAGAGAAAGAGAGGGAGAGAGGGAGAATCCCAAGCAGGCTCCACACTGTCAGCACAAGGCCTGACATAGGACTCGAACTCATGAACCTTGAGATCATGACCTGAGCTGAAACCAAGAGTCAAATCCTTAACCAGCTGAGCCACCCAGGTGCCCCCCCAACAAATTTATTGTTTAGGTTTAGGTCACTGCACAAATGAAAGATAACTGGAATGACAAATGCAAAAAAAATTGATGTTAAAAGATAATTGTGCAACTAAATAATGAATTACATAATCCAAATGTAATAAATCTAAATGTTTCTTTTTTAAATTTTTTTAATGTTTTATTTATTTCTAGGAGAGAGAGAGAGAGAGAGACAGCGTGAGCAGGGGAGGGTCAGAGAGAGAGGGAGTCACAGACTGAAACAGGCTCCAGGCTCTGAGCTGGCAGTCAGCACAGAGCCCGACGCGGGGCTCGAACCCACGAACCGCGAGATCATGACCTGAGCGAAAGTCGGACGCTTAACAGACTAAGCCACCCTGGCGCCCCTAAATCTAAATGTTTCTTTTAAATGAAAGCCTAAAAGCAAGTTACTCATTGGGAGAGAGGTAGATGTTTTGGACCAGTTACATAAAATATAAATGTAACTGGACACTGAAGGAGCCTGTCATTTCTTTAGTCCATGTCTAAGGTCATGTCATTCATTTCTTTAGTTTTAGCTAGCCAGCACCAAGTTACCTCACTCACACACAGTTGGGAAGCACAAAACATCTTTTCAGACATTGTCAAATACTGAAAGTTCGGGATTCTTGGGTGGCTCAGGCCAATTAAACATCGGACTTCAGCCTAGGTCATGATCTCGCCATTCCTGAATTTGAGCCCCACATTGGGTTCTGTGCTGACAGCTTAGAGCCTGCTTCAGATTCTGTCTCTCTGTCTCTCTGTCTCTCTCTCTGTCCCTCCCCCACTCGTGCTCTGTCTCACTCTCTCTCAAAAATAAAATAAACACTAAAACAACATTTTAAAACTATTAAGAGTTAATTGTTATCCCAAAAGAAGTGAGTGGTGCAATAAACTTTTCCTTCTGGAAGATCTGCACTCTCTACAAAATCGGGTCTTCTGAATATGTCTGCTTCCATCACAATATCCAAAGAGAGTGCAAATACCAGCATCTAAACCAGCACTTGCTGTGGTCATCTGACTTGAGAAAAAAACTCATGAACACCGTGTAGTTTCTCAAGAGTCTTTTCATGATGTTCACAATAGTTCTCAGCTTCTTCCCATGGGTTTATCACCAGGTTGATGGACAATAATGGTTTAGATATTTCTTGGAAAGGGTGAATTTCTCAGAGGACTCATTCCTGGGGTCTGGGTGTATCTGTCCGACAAACACTTATAATTAAAACAGACACCATGTACTGACTCTGAGTGGCCCTACTACACCGTCCGCACACACCACCACTTCATTCCCACTGTACCCTACATTGGGGGGGGGGTGCTGTTACACGGTGAAGGATTTGAGGTTCAAGAAGGCAAAGTGACCTGCCTAGAATCACACAGTTAAGAAGTTACAGCTAAGTACCAACATCAGAAATTGAATCTTGGAATATTGAATTCCAGAATTATCCTCTCATCCTCTAAATAGGCATCAGAGGCTGCAGCTACCTTCCCACAGAACAACTAATGGCCTGTCCCCTCCACTGGGGCTTCACTTGAGGAGGGGGTCCCCACTCAGGCACCAGGGTCCTGGAATGTGCAGACAAGGGGATACCTGGCATTGATGGTTCAAGGTGCCCTGGTCACACCTGGAGGGGGCTGTGAGCTGGCAAGGGTACCTGTGAGCCCCGGCGTGTGTGCGTGTATGTGTGTGTCCCCGTGTGCACGTACACGCCTCCCATCTCCCTGGGTTCCCTGCCATTCTTTCTCACTACCTGTCAGGCCGCCAGACTTCTACAGCCCAGTCCTGCCCTAGCTTCTGTCTCCCCTCCCTGCATCCGCATCTAAAACCCCTTTGCATTGCCATGGTAAATACATTACACTTTTTTTAAAAAAATATTTTTATTTATTTCTAGGAGAGAGAGAGAGAGAGAGACAGCATGAGCAGGGGAGGGTCAGAGAGAGAGGGAGTCACAGACTGAAACAGGCTCCAGGCTCTGAGCTGGCAGTCAGCACAGAGCCCGACGCGGGGCTCGAACCCACGAACCGCGAGATCATGACCTGAGCGAAAGTTGGACACTTAACCGACTAAGCCACCCAGGCGCCCCTACACTTTTTGAAATACTAAACGAGCTTAAGAATGAAAATATGCTAATACCCAGACTTTGCAGCAGATGTATTATTTAGGTGTGTTTCACAATTTCATGATTGGCTTCCATGCATTTATATTGTCACAGTCTCTTCAACCTTCACTGAAATAATTAATCGCAATCGGCAGTTAATGTGTTCCAAGTCCCCTACACGTATTTGAATGAGCCACTCTTATTTCTCTGCCTTCAGGACCCTGAATTCTGTCAATAGTTTCAGGCAGTAACACCTCTCGCCCAGGTTTAAGGAGGAAGCCAAGTTGACAAGTGAAATCCTTGCTGCTTCCCTGCTGTTTATCGACCACCAATGTGTTACAGCCCAAACCCAGACTCTAAATTGAGAAGCAGCTTTATGCTCTGTTCTGCTGTTTAATTGTGCCATGTGGTCTTTAAAAGGCTTTTTTTCTTTCTTCTTCTTCTTCTTCTTTTTTTTTTTTTTCTGAACAGTCAAGATGAAATTGGCTTCTGGTCAGCAACTCGTTTTCTTTTTTCCCTCCTCTGAGGTAGAGTAGCCAAAAAAAAAGGATTTTGTTTTGTTCCATTTTGCCTGCAAAGCTATGGGTAGCCAAATATGACTGCAAATTATCTACATTGTTTTTATGAAGAAAAATATATTTATTTTGCTAGCACTTGGAAACATCGCCTGTTGGGGCCAGGGAACTGATGCTGTCCCCTGATTTCTGTCCCACTCTTACCCTAATTGGAGAGCTCTGAGCACAGCAGAGGATGTATGTGGCTAAATTGGGGTATTATGAAAATAGTTCACAAAGCAAGTGGAAAGCTATATATAAAAATGATATTTACTTCTCATTTTAAATGAAGCCTAAGACAAAAGGCATATAGGTAAACACAGCTGCAACATTTTTAGGCATATAATCAAATGCAAAAATAATATTGGAAAACTATGTTAATTATTGTAATTAAATTGTGAGCAGTATTGATAGAAAAAAATCTTTAAAACATATACAATCAAAATGGAGCTTAACACATTATGGGAGTTTGCTCTATTATCCACGATGTGCCTAGGTAGATGTACCATTCCACCAACTCCCTCCTGCTCCCCAACAGTAGGTGGGGGAAAGGGGTAGGCTGGAGGGGACCCTAGAAGAGCTCTGTACCTGTCCACGTCTCGGCCCCGATTTCAAGGTTTTGGGGAAACAAGTTTGCTTGACCCAACTACTGAACATTCATAGGGAATAGTGGAATGAGTGTAGACTGTGGAATCAGTCTAGTCTGTACTGGAATCGTGGCTCCATCATCCTTTACTGATGTGATTTCTTTCTCCATATCCCCGTCTCTAACATGAGGTCTTGAGACCCATAGAAGTCCAAATTCCACTTTGAAAAAAAAAAATAGTTGTTCTGAACAAAAGGAAATGTGCTGTGTTCCAACATAGTGTTTTCAGCACTGATATTATGTGGACATGACGTTCTCATCCTTGATTCTAAATGCCTGGGAGCCTGAGGAAGGGTGGGGCAAACTTGGCTCAACCACAGAACTTACCACATCCCCAAAGCCCAGAAGATGGTCTTTGGCTGCTTTTAATCTTAGTTTTCACTCTCCTCATGGAGTCCTATGTTCGCGAAGACTCTTTGTCCAGTGGAGGTTTTGAAACTAGCATCGCTGTCTTCTTCTGGTCTACCACATTTCCCTTTTAGGATCTTTCTGGGTGTAGTGGAAAACTGGTCATCAACCAAGAGGTTTATTGGTGCCATTTTTCCCCACTTACTTCGTATAATCCAAGGATGAAAAAAATGCTTCTTCAAGCTTTCAAATCAACTTTACTCACAGCAAAGGTTGGTTGAGAAGCCACACTGGAGCCTTCCCCATCTGTTGCTTCGTGGAAATGTTTGTACAGGATCTGGGCTTTCTGCCGATTCCTGTTTCCATCATAAGTCTTGTGTTTCCTGTGCATATTCTCACTCTACACATTAACCCCCTCTTCAGTTTTCACTTAAGTCTTATCTCTCACTTGATGAGCAATTTTTTCACTGGTTGGATCATTTACCGCAGTTTCACAAATGTCTTTTTCTCATTTCTGTAGGGAGAAATTGGTGAACTTGTTCATTCCTCAGATCTGAGCCATTGCTGAATTCATTTCTCTAATTTACTCATTTGTACGTCCTGGCAAAGAATCCTCAGCTTGCTTCACTTTTTCTTCATCTTCACCACTGCACTAGAAGTTGGCTTTTTGTGGGGGAGGGGGGAGGGGGAGGTATAGACATCATTTTGCAAAGAAATGAAATTTTTAATAAGTGAGTCTAAATGACGGCATGTGACAACAAGAAGAGATGATTTGAACCAGGCAGACATGAGCCTGTTGGCTTGTGTCACAGGCCGGCTCAAGCCTGGACCCTGGCCATGGAGCCCAGATAGCTACTCATCACAGAAAAATGTCACAGTGTTTGTCAAAAGTCAGAATAGCAGGGCAGGCAGACGGGTTCAATGTCAAGCACCATACGCCTTCTACAGCACATTGCACGTTGCAAGGCACACAAGTCAATCAGCACCAATAAGTGACCTATAAGATGAGTATGGGAATAATAATGATGTCTGTTTCACAGGGTTACAAGGATCAAGTGACATAATATTTGCAGAACACATTTGGAAAAATCATGTGTACTCTGCTCCTAGCATGTTTTCTAGCCCACCAAGGAAACTTTAGAATAGCCACCAGCCAAGGAGAACCCATGGCTTAAGGGCGAGCACTGAATCTGTGCGGGGGGAATCACAGTCTGGGAGACGTGCAACCTTTTGCCATCCCTTGGAAAATAAATGGTTTCATAACCAATAGAACAAAATATGGTGTACTGCTGATAGGAGGGTAGAATGATTCAGCCACTGAGGAAAGCGCTATGGCTGTTTCTCAAAAATATAAATGGAATTATTATATGATCCAGCAAATTCTCCTCTGGATATATATACTCAACAGAACTGGAAGTGTGGACTCAAACAGATATTTTTGCACTCATCTTCATAGAAACAGTATTTACAAGATCCAAAAGGTGAAAACAGCCCAAATGTCCATCTACAGAGGATTAAATAAACAAAGTGTGGTCTATGCACGCATGGACCATTATTCAGCCTTAAACAGGGAGGAAATTCTGAAGCCTGCTAAACATGGATGCACCCTGAAGAAGTACAATATCTTGATGAATACAAGGTATTCGGTATGGATATGAAGTATGCCTCAATGTCTTGAAGAATGTAAGAACCTTGTATTTGTAAATTAACTTTCCTTTATTATTTCCTCCCCACATTCCACCCAGTTTTAAAGATTGATTGTTTTTTTGTAGTGTCAATAAAATGCTTGCTATTCATCTGGCTTAGCTGTGGATTATAACAGATTTGGGCTCATTTATTTTGCCTTTATCTGGTCCTCCATTCAAATGCTCAATAAATTTCTTGTCCCATGTCTTATGATTTTTTCGCCTTTTGCCTTCTGACTTAGGCCGTGATTTCCAGGAAGCTACATTTTGCAAATTTCTGAGGTAGGGAAAGGGGTGAGTATATTTTTCAGTCTCTACTCAGGCTTTCCTAACTTTCTCCCTGTGAGTTCATGTGCGAACATCATCCACTATGTCCCTGTGTCCTGGTCCCAGCCCCCGCTTTCCTCTCAGGTAACTCGGCTAGTGCAGGGCTGAGGTGCACACTGCTTCTCCCACACTCTTTCCTCCCTCTCTCTCTTCACCTTAAAAATTACTTTTTTCCCCTGTCATTCACTGTAGTTCTCTTTTCTGTTGATGATACCGTCTCCCTCTTTTCTTACAATTGCCCCCCCCCATAACCGGCAAGGCTATCACCTAGCAACCCAAATTTTCCATTGACTAAGAGACATTCAGATTGCTTGTCTCATTCGGCAAGTGGATTGTAAGGAAATGGGGAATTATTACAAAAGGAGGCATCTAATAAATGTTCACCATTGGGTACAAACTCTTCAGATAGTGATGAGGCATCACCCTGGGGTTTGATTGAAGAAGTCTCACCCCCGAGTTCTACCCAAACGTGTAGGGTACTATCACTCTGTGGCTAAGAGCATGCACTTTGGAATCAGCAACAGCTGGAATAGAATCCAGCCTTTGCCACCAAGGAGCTGCATGATCTTGGGAAAGTTATCCAATGGCACTAAATTTTAGTTTCATCCTGGGGGTAATACCTGATATGAAGACTAAGTGAAATCAGGCATGCAAGGGACGAGGTATATATCCCTCCAACTCATGCATTTTAACTACTTTGCTGATGATAACAGAATGGACAATTTTTCCTTTAATTTTATTATCAGATATGTTTTATCCATCCTATCCTTCATAAAGCATATCGGTGAATCACTAAAAAATACTTGACCATTAGCCTCAATATTTTGTTTCTAGAAACTAAGCTCTCAGTATGCAGTTGGTGTCCCTAAGCCCCTCAACTCAAAGAATTCAGAGTTGAGTGAAGACACACGCAGTAAAGTTCTAGAAAGGGTGGTTTTCTCAGTATTTCTGTCAGGATTCCACCCTCTCTGAGGTCAATCCTTTTCCCTGACACATTCTTTGCTTGCAGATCAATGCATACAATGCATGTATGTGTATGGTCACCGAGCTCGAGGGAAGGGGTCTCTCAAACTACAAATACCAGCAGGTGTGCCCCCGGCACCTTCAGTGGGCATCCAAGGCTCTGTGACTAATGTGAGTGGAAGAAATAGGGTGACATAGTTGGGATTTTCCCTTCATCCCTTGAGTATTAAGGATCTCTAATTAAGTGGCTCCGACGACTCAAGTCTTATAAGATTAATTCTGAGCTGACGTCCAGCACGAAGAAAATAATACAAAGTCTAATCTCTTTGCAGAAAGCTACATGTGGGTGAGGGATTTGAAGCCATTGAACCATAATGGCAGTGAGCATGGGAACAGGGTTCGAAGCAGGAGTTTCCTCCTTGAATCGGTCCCATTTTTCAGCTCCCGTGGCATCTGGAGATTGGGCTCCTCACAGCCCATGATCAGAGTTCCGTGAAGGTCTCAGAACCGTATGGAGGGCTTGAGCTTGGCTGAGTGCGAGAAGCAGAAAGCTGTAGATTTCTCTCCTCATGGCTTCCCACAGGGACACTTTGGAATATCATCTTTCACCCTAACATTGACTTCTGGCCAGTTTCTATTATGAGCATCTCTGAGAAAGTAAGACTTACCTTAAGGGTTATAAAATCCCTTAAGTCTGATTTAAAGCTTCTGCGCATTCCCAGGCTCAGGCTGATCCCCAGCTAAGGGGCCTTCAGTGTGGAAGAAAACATAGGCTGTTCCTGTTTTGTTTAGCTCTCTGCTCCTTCTGCCAAGGCTAGTGAGAGTGAGGAAGGACTTGAGAACATGTATACATCTTACTTGATTGCTTCTGTTCCAAAAAATTACGGGGGCTTTTTGAGGGACAGATGTCCACATGCTAGGCTCTTCCCCAGATGCAGATATGTGGGGTCCTCAGAAGCCTCATGGAATGTGGACAGCCCATGCTTCCCAGAGACATGTAGAGAGCTCTCTCACTTCTGTGCACTCCCTCCTGCCACCAGCTCCCATACCCACACCTCCTTCCCCGCAGCCCCATCGCGCCGGGCACTCTCTTGGACTTCATTTCTTCAAAGCAGCCCCAGATTCGCTACTTCCTTCAGCATCTTCTAAGCACATCACTGCCACACCACTGGGGGTACAGGTGACCTTGGCTGCCCTCTTTTCATCCTACGGCTGCTCATTCTTTGGGCTACTTGGATGGAGGGATGAGGCTGCCCCCATAGGAGAGCTCTGTGTTATTCAGCCCAACAAGGGGAAATTCAGTACTTCCCTTTTGAATATGGGGGATTAATTACCTCTTTTCTCATTGAGCACCATTCAAGGTATCTGGTCTGGCAAAGTCCTATTCAATCACCCATTACACATGGTTGTTTACATAAATCAGCAGAGTCTTTCTGTGAACGTGTCAAAAGGATACATGAAGAAATGAAGACATCTTCACAAGCAGAAAATCTTCCTGTGCATAGACGCAATTACATACTAGACCAAAGCTTGCCAATGGCCAAAAAAACACTGCACCATACCTTTCTTTTAATCATATAAACTCACCCTGGCAGACTCATACCCTTTTGAATTGCTCAGATATTCCAATGATACATTCCTGAACTTTCCATTTTGATTCAGTAATTATCAATATTTTGAAGGTATTTATCCAGTTAGTAGCATAATAAAATAGCTGTATGGACAGGACAAGTAACATATGAATGGCATAAAGCAGGGTATAAAGATATTCTCGTAGTTCTTGAAGAAAATGGGAGGAGGAAAGATCGCTAACATTTGTTAACGCTCCACCATGGTCAGGCACAACTTGACATCTCGTCTCCTACCACAATACGGAAAGGCAGCTAAATTATAGTTGCAAAAACCTGAGCTGTGAGAAATCAAATATGTGACCATGAGCCCATGGCTAATCAGCGACACATGGGGTTCAAGTTCAGCTCCGTTTTAAAAGCTTCTTTTTGCTCGATCTTGAGGAACTCAGGTGACCGAAGTTCCAAGCGATCTGTTGCTCCCACTTGGGTTAATTGGCTTTTGAACTCATTTTCCTAGAGGAATTTACACATTTACAAGGAATTTACAAAAAAAATAAAGCTCCATGAAAACAGGGAATATATCTTTCTTAGAACTCTAGTCCCAGTGTTGGTATAGTGTCTATTGTCTTGAACATGGTGAGCGCCCTCTATATTTAAATAAATTAATAAACAATAGGTAATGGAGCAAAATGATGCCCAAGGAAGGGAAGACAACATATAAATATCTTGAGTTTGATCATCTATCTAAAAGTAGATTTTACCAAATGCCTATATTTTTTAGGTTAAAAAAAAACCATGAAATCTGACACCTTTATTCCTTTGTGAATTATATTGTTGCAGAAACGTAGAGGAAGAGAAAGAGTTTCGTTTGAGATGAGTTCCCCTTTTATAAAATAGGGCTGAGCAGATTGCAACAGCTGAGTACAGCATTCTGGCAGACCGCAGTAGGAGAATGAGAACACGAGAATCAATGTTTAAAACATTCCCCTAAAACCCAACTCTCAAAATTTTTAAAAAAATGCCATCTCTGAGGAATGCCTGAGATGCTGGGAAAGTATGAGCAGGAATAAACAATTACCTTCATCTTACTTAGATCTCTCATTCCCTAATTGTCCCTGACCCAGCTTATAAAGATCTCTAGACAAAGTTAATCGCTTTAAAATACCAGAGTCGCAGGCTCTATTTTTTATGACTTTCTTTTATATGTTTTGTTTTCCAGGAGAGCCCATAATTCTACAAGACTGATTCTACCATAAACGGAGGTGCGGACTCTGTGCTTGAGAGGGTGCAAGAGAAATTCAAGGCCAGTTGACAAGGATGAAGATTTTTGTCTCTGCTTCTGCATCTATGCTTGTGCGAAGGAGTCCTTTCTACTTCCCCACACACTAATCCTGGCATCAGTTCAGGAGGTTGTGGGCATGCTAATTTTGGTACAGGAAAAAAAAAACCACATTGTTACACTCAGGATTGCACCAGGAGAATATTTCTCACACTTTCCATAATTAGGCTTAATAGAGAATCTACTATCTCTGCTCTTCTGCTATTTCTCAAACTGCTCAGGACTCTGTGTCCCCTCCATCTACAACTCCACCTGCCATCTAGATACCTCCAATTCTAGTGCGCTCCCTGTCAATTAGACTACTTAAAGATTTCAAATAGAGCCTCAAAATTCTGGACTTAGGGTTCCAATCCAGAATGCAGAGACTGTCCACTTCAGAATCCATTGCTCCATGACTAACACCCACCTGATCTATAAACCACAGTGAGGGCACCTAATCACACCTACTCTCACCTATGCAAACATCCACCTTATCAGCCTCATGACTTGTTCCTAAGAGCTTCCAAGTACAATTCCTTTCAGTTAGAGTCTCTGTCCATATAGTTCCTACAATGATCACATCCACTTATTTCACTTTTGACCATTGAAAACCACATGTAACACTGCATTATGAGCCAGTACACTGAACACGTGTTTTCATCCTGAGAACTGCTCTTCAAATTGGATTGTTCAAGCACATAATACCACACTTTGTGGCATGACGTTTTTTTGTTTTTGTTCTTCAGGATTGCATTGAATCTCTTTATTATTGTTGTTGTTTTTATTATTATTTTTATTTTTACTTATGCTTATTTATTTTCTAGAGACATAGAGAAAGAGTAGGGGGGAGTGGCAGAGAGATGGAGACAGAGGATCCAAACCAGCAATGTGGGGCTCAAACCCACAAACGGCAAAATCAGGACCTGCGTCAAAGTCAGATGCTCAGCTGACAGAGCCACCCAGGTGCCCCAGGATTACACTGAATCTCTTCATCAACTTTTAAAAATATTGCTCGCTGCCCAAAACAAACAACAATGATAAAATTTTATCCCTTTCTTCTTCAACATTACCCACAAGTCTCTGAAATTTTACTACTGTTTCTGAAGTCTTCTTCGGAAGGGTTTTATTCTCAATAGCCTTATCAGGATCACCTCACATGAGAAAAAATATTCCACATTAAAGAGAAAAATTTTCTGCCTTGTGATCACTTGCATGTATGGTTTGCCATGAAAAGGTGAGGCATTAGATCTTTGATAATCTCTGTAATAGTAAATGGCACTATCAGATGTTTTATTACTAAAGTAGATTCTATCCTGACGTGTAAAATTTTGTTTGCGGTTTTGGGATCAAGAGGTACTTCTGGCAGAAGGACATTCACATAGTCACTTAAGCAGAAAGACTGATGGTGGATTACAGTGTGGAAGGACACTTAGAGTTCTACTGCTATTCTGTCATCTTTTCATCTAAATTTCTCTTAAACAAAAAATTGTTATTTACCATTTTCTTTAATTCTGCTTGAGGAAAGCACACATCTCTTATGTTTAGCTATTAATAGTTACTGGCTTATACCTTACTTCCCACCATTTTTAATACTGAACGGACAATTGTATACTGAAGAAGGAGCTTCAGAAGGATGTTCCCCTTGTTTAATAAAATTCATCATGAGAATTGCCCTTGCATTTTGACAATTCAGAGTTCAAATACACACAAATACAAAAATAGGTAATAGATATCTTAACTCATGTATTGTAGCCTAATACCAAAACTAGACAAAGACATTGCAAGAAAAGAAACTTCAGACCAATAGCTGTCAAGAAACAGATGCAAAAATTCTCAAGAAAATAATTGAACCCAACAGTGTAGAAAAGAATTTTACCCAACAACCAAGTGAGATTTCTTCCAGTTATACAAGGCTGGCTCAATATTCAAAATCAATGGACTCCATTACACATCAGTAAGCTAAAAAGGAAAAAGAAAAAGAAACCCACATGATTACCAAGAGATGCAGCAAAAGAATTTGACAAGTGTTTAAAATCATCATGCATACATCATAAAAATTCTCAGTAAACTAGAAGTAGAGGGGAGTTTTCTGAACTTGATAAAGGATACTTACCAAAAACCTATAGCTAATACTAGCTTTAATGGTATGAAACTTGAAGCCTTCCCACTAAGATCAGGTACAAAGCAAGGATCCCCCTTCCCCACTCCTTTTCAATACTGTACTGGAAATTCTTAGTAATGCAATAAGTGAAGAAAAAAAGGTATACAGGTTAGGAAGGAAGAAATAAAGCTACCTTTGTTTATGATCATGTGTGTAGAAAATCCAAAAGAAAAATCAACAGAAACTCTTGGAGCTAATAAATCATTATAACAAGGTTTCAAGATACAAGTTTAAGATACAAAATCCAATCACTTTCCTATATATCAGCAATGAACAAGTGGAATTTGAAATTGAAAACATAGTGCCATTTAAGTTATTACCACCCCCCAAAAATATACCCTCAGGCACAAGTCTAACAAAATATGTACAAGATCTATGTGAGACCAGCTACAAAACTCTGATGAACAAAATTAAACAATATCTAAGCAAATGGAGAGGTATCCCATGTTCATGGATAAGAACTTCATATAAAGATTCAGTGCAATCCCAATCAAAACCCCAGCAAGTTATTTTGTGGATATCAACAAACCGGTTTTAAAGTACCCATGGAAGGGGCGCCTGGGTGGCTTAGTTGGTTAAGCGTCCAACTTTCCGACTTTCACTTAGGTCATGCTCTCGCGGTTTGTGGGTTCGAGCCCTGCGTCGGACTCTGTGCTGACTGCCAGCTCAGAGCCTGGAGCCTGTTTCAGTCTGTGACTCCCTGTCTCTCTGACCCTCCCCTGATCACGCTGTCTCTCTTTCCCAGAAATAAATAAAACATTTAAAAAAAAGTGAAAAAAAAATAAAGTACCCATGGAAAGACAAAAGACCTGTAATATTCAACAAAGTTGGAGGGTTGGTGCTACTCCACTTAAAGCTGTATTATAAAACTACAATAACCAAGACGATGTTGTGGCAAAAGGAGAGACAAATAAACCAATGAACAGATTAGAGAGCCCAGAAATAGGTTCACATAAATATAGCCAACGGATTTTTGACAATGAAACAATGAAACAAAGGCAATACCGTGGAACCAAAATAGTGTTTTCAACAAATGATGCTGGAACAATTGGCCATCCACAAGCAAAAAAAAAAAAAAGAAAAAAAAATGGAAAGAAAAAGAAAAAAAAGTGAATATAGTCACAGACCTAGCTACCATCACAAAAGTTTACATCACAGTTTTGAATGTAAAATACAAAACTATAAAACTCCTAGAAGATAACAAAAGAGAAAACCAGGATGTCCTTCGGTATGGAGTTGATCTATGAAAGAAGTTACAGATATGCTGGACTTCATAAACATTAACAGTTTCTGGTCTGTGAAAGGCAGTATCAAGAGAATGAGAAAGGCAAGCCACAGACTGGAAGAAAATGTTCACCAAAGACACATCTGATAAAGGACTGCTGTCCAAAACATAGAAAGAATTCTCAAAACTCATAAGAAAACAACCTATTTAAAATATGTACCAAATGGGGCGCCTGGGTGGCTTAGTCGGTTAACCGTCCGACTTTCGCTTAGGTCATGATCTCGCGGTTCGTGGGTTCGAGCCCCGCGTCGGGCTCTGTGCTGACTGCCAGCTCAGAGCCTGGAGCCTGTTTCAGAGTCTGTGTCTCCCTCTCTCTNCCGCGTCGGGCTCTGTGCTGACTGCCAGCTCAGAGCCTGGAGCCTGTTTCAGAGTCTGTGTCTCCCTCTCTCTCTGACCCTCTCCTGCTCACGCTGTCTCTCTCTCTCTCCTAGAAATAAATAAAACATTACAAAAAAATTAAAAAAAAAATATGTACCAAAGACCTGAACAGACACCTCACCAAAGAAGATACACAAATGGCAAACAAGCATATGAAAAGATGCTCCACATCATAAGTCATTAGGGAAATACAAATTAAACCACAGTCAGTTACTAGTATACATCTAATAGAATAGCCAGAATCTGAACACTGACAACACCAAGTGCTGATGAGGCTATGGAACAACAGGAATTCTTATTAATTGTTGGTGGGAAGGCACAAATGCTACTGCTACTTTGGAAGAAAGTGTCAATTTCTTATGAAATGAAACACTCTTATCAAACAAGCCAGCAGTCGCAGGCTTTGCTATTTACTCAAAGGAGTTGAAAACCTAATGTCCACACCAAAAATCTGCCGGCAGATGCTTTTAGCAGCTTTATTTATAATTGCCAAAACTTGGAAGCAGCCAAACTGTCCTTCAGTTGGTGAACGGATAAATCAACTGTGATACAGCTGGACCATGGAATACTACTCAGCACTAAAAAGAAAGAAGCCCTCAAGCCATGAAAAGACACGGAGGAAACTTAAATGTACTATTACTAAATGAAGGAAGCCAATCCAAAAATTCTACATACTGAATGCCTCCAACTATATGATATGGTAGAAAATGCAAAACTGTGAAGCCAGATCAGTGGTTGCCAGGGGTAAAGGGGTGGGATAAAGATGAATAGAAAGAATGCAGATGAGCTTTAGGGCAGTGAAAATATTCTGTATGATGCTACAATGATCTACAATGATGAATACATAGCATTATACATTTTCCCGAACCCACGGCATATATGTATCACCAAGCATGAACCTAATGTAAACTATGGATTTTGGGTGATTGTGTGTCAATGTAGGTTTCTCAATAGTAACAAATATACCCTCTTGTCAGGGACACTGAAATTGGAAGAATCTATGTGTGTGTGTGTGTGTCAGATATAGGGGAAGTCTCTGCACCTTCCTCTCAATTTTGCTGTGAACCTAATACTGCCCTAAAAAACATTGTCTTAATGGGGGGCGGGGGGAGGGGGGAGGGAAAGACATAATAGCAACTGCCACAGGAACAGAGAAGATTGAATTTAAACACAGTAGTGCCACATCAGTGCATCGGTCACTCACAAGTATGAACCAACTGTAAACGGGCTGAATGAATCGTTAAGAGGGTTTGCAAATTTGTGAACTAACAAAAAATTAAGGTTTAGCTCTGCTGTGAAAGCAGTGAACCTCCCAGTTTGCTCCCAAGGGAGAGGTGTGCACAGTCTTCTAAAGTCAGAGCTGGTCTTACAGGCGGGGTTTGGGGATCTTGCCTGCAAAGCTTTGTGGACTTTGAGAAGTGGACGTGTTTAGGCACCGAGAAATTTCAGCTCTGCCACTGGAGACCATGGAGGAAGGCTGACCTTCAGAAGCAAGATCATGGGAGTGATGCATTTGCTGATGGGCTGTTGTCTACAGTTGCAAGGCTGTCTTTAACTTGTTGAGTTTCTGAAGTTGGGGCTATCATTGGTTTGCAACTTTCCTGCAGCAGGACCCCCCACAGGACGGGGACAGGCAGCTTCAGACTTGGTTGCTTTTCAGAGCAGTGGCCGTGGCGTGAGGTTATCTCTAATGAACAATGGTTTACTTGCTCACAACTTGGGACTTAGGCCCAAGAACAATCTTTTCCTGTTCTGAATATGGAAAAAAAAAAGTACTTTTAATTCTTCTCAGTCCATTCTTTAGTTTTCCAAGAGCCAAACAGGTAGGAGAGACCATAGACATCGTCCAGAACTTTCCACGTAGAGATAGGATTATCAACTTGAATGTCAGTTATGTGCCCTGATTACTGTGTGGAAAATATCTCTAACTGCTGACTCTTGTAATTTATGGATAAAACCTGAACATGGGACAATTAGGACTTCTTGACAAAGTCAATATAGGACACAGAACAAAATCATTCAAAACAGGACATGTCCTGTAAAGGCAGATGCCGGTCAACTTTCAATCAGGCATCTACTACCACGAACGTTTTGTCAAAAATAGCACTTATTTAAATGTAAACAATGGCAAGTGTAATTAGCTAAAATGTCCCTATTGAATCTTCTTATTTAATACAGGCAGTAGATGCAGTTCTCTGTCCATATCTATTCATCATTTCAGAGTCTATTCATTAGTCGCCTTGTCTCCTGTTACTTGGAACTCAATGTTTTCACACTTCGTGTTTCTCCTAAAGCACATGTGTTTGAGTGGAAGAATTCCAACATGAAAATCTCCAATACACTCAACAAGCTCACACTGAAGGCACAGAAATACAGACAATGGAGTATCAGCAAACCCCTTGTGCACTGTCTAGGCATTTAGGGTTTGAGGGATGTCCAAAGGTTTCCCTTTATCCACAACACCCAAACACTGGGGAAGAGGGATACCATTTGGTTCCCCACTTCTCATTGTTTTTGCAATCTATTTGCAGTCTAATTGTTTATTTAATGACCTCCCTCTTTTTGCCTTAACTATCTTGCCTGGTAAGCTGTTCCACACATTTATGATTCTCTGCGTGGAAAAAAAAAAGAAGAAACACTTCCTGACATCTGTTCTGAATTTGTTTTTCTTTAATTTTCATTTATACCCTCTTGTTCTATCATCTGTGTTGGGCTCAAAATAGAAGACCATGTTGACATTTTCCAAACCATTTAAATTTTATGTTCTTTAATTAAAATCCCCCTCTTAACTAGATAGACATCTAACCTGGTGGGTTGATGCCACAATACTACATCCGAATGAAGACATTTTTTAAAAATTCTTCTCCCTCCAGAGGAAAAAAATAAAGTTATAGTATGTCTGTGTTATCCAAAACCAAAGAAGGGATTCACACACTTTTATTTTCTCCCCAAGTCAAAACTAACTAAGCCTGACTGAAACTATGTTTGAAATAGTAATATGTAGCTTCAAGACTCAGCAAGCTGGCGCCACGGACCTTCTTTTTATAAGGTTTTTTTTTCCCCCTGGGCAATAGTGTTTGTGTTGGTCAGAAACCCAGGCTACACAGACCAGTTCCAAATTTCTCAGCTCATATATACCATTCCCAACCTTGGAAGCTAATATAAGCTTTTCTACTCTGGATGGACCACTGCATACATCACATAAATAAAAAGGATCATATTTTTCTATGAGACATGGATGCCATCTTAAACTTAAGTAGGAAATAAGTAAAAGGTTTTCTTGGGATGAGGGTTTTGGTTATATTAGAACCAATGTATTCAAGACCAAATTATTTAAAGGTTGGACATGAACTTCATTCTGTGATATCTGCATGCCCTAGTAGGCAAAGGACTACCTTGCAAACAACTGATGTTTCATTATTTAAAAAAAATCTTTTTAATGTTTATTTATTAACTTTTGAGAGACAGAGCACTTGTGGGGAAAGGACAGAGAGAGAGAGAGAGAGGGAGACACAGACTCTGAAGCAGGCTCCATGCTCTGAGCTGTCAGCACAGAGCCTGACATGGGGCTCAAACTCACAAACTGTGAGATCATAACCTGAGCCAAATTCAGCCACCGACTGAGCCACCCAGGTGCCTCTGATGTTTCATTCTTATTTTATTTTTTAGATGATTTCATATGCCTTGTAAATGGTAAGGAGTGGCCCCAGAATATCTCAGAGAAAAAAATTAAATTTTAAGTTTTAATCAACATATATTTGTTTACAAGTGCTGTACTAGGAAGCAGACACAGCAGCAGCAAACAGAGCCAATCTGGTGTCTACCTCAAGGGAGAGAACATTCCAGTGAGGAGCTAGGCAACAATCAGGAAATCCAACAGTAACCTACTTACACATTGTAATAAGCTTTATGAGGGAAAAAGTAGGGTTTGATGAGAGATTAGTTCGGAAGGCCATGCTTTAGATGCTGTCGTCCAGGAAGGCTGCTCTAGGTTGTGACATTTGGAGTGAGACCTGAAGGGCAGGTGTAAGAGGAGCAGTGTTCCATGAAGATGGGATGGCATGTGTGTGACGATGACGTACTGCAGAGCATCACCCACCCCACCGCACCGAAATGGCAGGAGAAACGGGGACAGCATTATCTCCCAGCGTCCCTGTCTGGTCCAGGATAGAGCTTGCCCGTGAAAGAAGCCCACATGGATCTGGTGGCAGAGGAGGAGGGAGGGACTCCTCAATTCTCCAGAGGTGCTGTGCCAGAGCTGGAAGCAGAGGCGGGATTCACAGAGCTTCTCTGCAGGAATTTGGGGCAGGCCGGCCTGTCTGTTACAGACCAAAGCAGTTGGTAGAAGCTTTCTCAGGTACTTTTGAGAATCACAGCATTTCCCAGCAAGCCTTTGAGAACTACCACTTTCTTTGTTTCTTTCTTTCGTTCTTTTTTTTTTTTTTTATGTTTTATTTATTTCTAGGAGAGAGAGAGAGAGAGACAGCATGAGCAGGGGAGGGTCAGAGAGAGAGGGAGTCACAGACTGAAACAGGCTCCAGGCTCTGAGCTGGCAGTCAGCACAGAGCCCGAAGCGGGGCTCGAACCCATGAACCGCGAGATCATGACCTAAGCGAAAGTCGGACGCTTCACCGACTAAGCCACCCAGGCGCCCCATAAGCCACCTTCTTTGTTTCAAGTGGAGGTCCCCAAGTCTGCCCTCATCTTCCAGCTGGAGCTCTCCTGATCTCTCCTCCCAGAGTTCTCCCCGTATTCACCTAAGTCCTAATGTCCATATTAAGCCCCTTTATTCCCAGAATACTTACAGTGGCTCGATTTTTCCTATCCGAACCCACACTGATATGGCATGAGGTCTTAAGGGAGGAAAGCCGTCAGCACAGTAAAAAAAACGAATGCCAATAAAAAGCAAAGCAAAACGCTATTGCCTTAAAAAATTATTCTGAGAAATTCCCATACTGTATCAGATCTACGAAGGATGAAGCATTCGGAAGTTGTGTGCACACGTTGTATTTTTTCCCAAGCTTTCGCTTTCAGGAAGAAATGATGATCCAACATGTCTGAAAAGTTCAGATATCACTGGTCTTTATCTGGTCTTTCCAAAACATGTAAGAAGTTATGTAAAGACCAAAAAAATCCGTTCTTCTATTGGTAGTGCCATGGCTCTGGAATGAGCAACGAGATCCACGAACAGAGGTGTACCATGTCAAAGAAAACTGTTCCATTATTCCTAAAGCCCTTCCCCAGCAGCCTGTTGATTGTTTAGAAATTACAAATTAGCTTTCTATTAAAATACATATAATTATGTGATTAAATATGGGGAAGTAATGTCCTGCAAAAAACATTTCCAGTCTACTAACCCTAAGCAACTCAAATAATTTCTTTACACAAAAAAGTGATTCTCCACTCTAGGATGGAATAAACGTTAGAAGTTTTATGTTTGTGTTTAACCAACTATAAATCTTACTCATCTCCTCTGAGACTGAGTTTGCAAAAGTGCCGGGCTTAGGAGGGGTGAGACAGAGCACTGGCAATTCTCTCTCTCATGAGAACTCAACTCAGACTTTCTGCTCAATAGTGGGACCAGGGATGGCCAGTAATCATAATTTTTATAATTAAGGGATAACTTGCATACAGTAAAATGCACCCTTTCAAGTTTGGACAATTCAGCAAAATGAAGATAGAGAGTAGTCATAGCCCACCCACCTCCCAAATCTGCCCCCAAATACAAGAAAGTTTAATTAGCTGATTTGATACCTACAGATACAAAGCCTTCTCTGGAAGAATGTGCTCAGGCACTTTCCCCATGTCATCCAGCACTATCTCTGGAGGTTTCTGATGAAGCAAGAGAATGGCATTCAGAATTCAGACATAAGTATGCCCAGCCCTGGAGTCAGATGGTGTAGGCTTACTTGGTGAATTCCTGTGAAAATCCATGAGGGTTTCCAACTCTGTTTTCTGTCCTGAAAATATATATATATATATGGGCCCCATCATGGCTGACACACTGTGCAGCCATGAGCAGGAAAGGAAGCATGGTGTAGCAAAGGGAGAAGTGTCTCACACAAGACGTGCTCAGTACATAACCCAGGGCAAATGGTGGTAGGTGGGGGTGGTGCACTTGGCCATAGAGAAAGGAGGCCTACAGGAAAGAGCCTCACTACACAGACACAGAAATACTTAGAAGAGGAACTGGTCTTCCCTCTGGCCCTCAACTCCTCCACCATGTATCTCGTTTTAGGTGACTTTGTTTTAGTTTAGCATTTTCTCTCATTTCAATCTTGGGGGCTTTATTCTCCTCTTGCATTTGGTTTTCTTGGTATAATTACCTACTCTCTCTGAACTGCTTGTCCTTTCAAAGTGCTTACTTTGTGCTGTCGCAGAAGTACACATTTTTGGCCAAAGTGATGGAATTTGCAGCCAAATGAAAAAGAATATGTGCAATTAATGAAAAAACGGCAATGGACTATAATTTACAGATTATTTGGCAGAAGCAAAACGAGAGAGACATGGCCCATTTTGTTCCCAGCCCTGGTTCCTGTAAAGTCTTCTTTCAATTTTATGCAAATAATGTATCCGAGAAAGGAAAACTAGGGATTATAAGTGTGGGAGCATTTCACAATGCCCTTCCACTCACAGGGACAAATATTTAATGGTCTGCAATGAGATCTCTGCCATGCCCACTTCATTCCCCCAAATGGTGCCATATTGAATTAATTCCCCCTTAATCGTTCTGTCACAAATGCAATTTTCCATGTAACTAAAAAGATTTACGGAGCATCCTCAAATATGTTACACAAACTAAACAAGTAATTTGATATCGGGATAAACTTTCAAGGAATTTAGAGTTGAGGGTCATTTGACACCCTTTGAGTTTGGTAGAAGAAAGATACATAAGCTCTTCCAGACCCTCTAAAAATACATCCTGCCATGTGCAAAATTGAATGCGACTTGCTGTGCTCTGGTCCCAGGGAATAAGTTAGTGAGCAAAAGAAACCAAATAGCTTACAAGAAAGAAAGAGCCAAGGATGTTGGATGATTTATTTTTTAAGTGTCAACTTGACTAGGTGAAGGGATGCCCAGAAAGCTGGTAAAACATTCTTCCTGGGTGTCTCTGTGAGGTGTCTCAGGAAGACCTTAGCATTTGAATCATCAGACTGAGTTAAAAAACAACCACAAAACAAACAAACAAACAAACAAACAAGTCACCCTCACCAATGTGGGTTGGCATCATCTAATCTGTTGAGGGCATGAATAGGGAAAAAAAGGGGCAGAGGAGAGGAGAATTTGCTTCCTGCATGACCTGGGACGTCCATCTTCTCCTGCCCTCAGACAATGGGGCTCCCAATTCTCAGAGTTTGGGGCTCAGACCAGGATGTACACCATTAGCCCTAAGATTCTCAGGGCTTTGCAAGGGGACAGGTTTACACCACCGACTGTCCTGGGTCTCCAGCTTGCACATGACAGATCGTGGGGCTTCTGCGTCTCTATAACAGCATGAGTCAAACCCCATAACAAACCATCTTGTGTATCTATCTATGTATTTCTCTCTCTGTATCCTATTGATTCTGATTCTCTGGAGAACCCTGAGTATAATTTGGGAATAATTCTGAATGATTCCAGTCTCTGCTCTATTTGCTTAGAGTTGTGTAATTTAGTGCAAGTCACTGAACCATCTGAGCCTCACCTCCCTGATCTGTAAATGAGCCTCATAGGTGCTTGTCAAGTCTTCCACTGGGGACACAGGAAGGACCAGATCACCCGGCACCATGATAATGCTTGCACTGTATTCTGAACACATTGGGAAATCATTACAATTGTAAGCAGAGGGGTCATGTTTCCTCACCATATTCTCAAAGTCGGCTAGGGTCAGTTAGGGCTTTTTAGTTACAAACACAACAGTTCTGGAAAAAACAAGGGAAAGAATCTGAAATGATAAAATCTTTGAACAAGCAGCTCTTAGGAAGGCTGGGTGCCCAGGCCTGTTGGACATCCAAACAGCAGGAAGACATTCATCACCAGTCAACCACAGCTCTTGTGGTCCTTGTTTTAGATTCCAGCTCCAGGAACAGCATCCGATTGTCCAGCTTAGATCACCTGCTCAATCTTCAGAATGGGAGGGGGGAGGACTCCCCAGTCAATGGCACGCCCCCAAGGCTAATGTAGAGAAGGGTAGACAGTTCTCAAGGGACAGCTAAGGTGTCATTGTCCAAGATTGGAAGGTTTGATCCTTGGAGGGCAAAAACAAAGCACTGATGACCATCAGGTTTATTGACTTGAGGAGCCCGGGGTGGAGGGAATTAGTGGGAAGGGAGAGATCAGTTGGAAGTCTGCTTCAGAGACCTAGGCAGGAGCTTAAGGTGGCCTGGACTAAATGATGGTAGCAGATGTAATGACATGAGAGCAGACTTGAAACCCAGCGTAGGGTTAGAACCAGAAGAAGGTCCTGCTGACAGGCTGCACGTGGGGATAAAAAAAGACAAAGCATAAAGTCTGATGTTAGCGTTTCTTGTTGAAGATGGTAATCAATGGACTCAGTTGTCTGTGATTCGTCTTAATTCCATTGCTAGTACTGCTTTTAATAAAGGAAAGAATATGTGCATATGGCATATAACATTTTCAGCTTAATATATTCATATAGGGAACACAGATATGCAATATGCATATGGACCACAGCATCTGCAAATCTATTTTAATAAGCACTTTTATTAAGCTTAAAAATAAGCTTTCCTATTTTTTTTTATTTGATGAACATATTTTAAATTATGTCTTGACTCCATGGAACAGTTTTTTACTTATAAATATTTTGAGGTCCTCTTCTTTTTTTTTTCTAATTGAGTCATAATCCAAGTTTCACTGGGCACCAGCCCCACACGAGATGCTCTCCTGAGTAAAACAACATACTCAACGCGCAGCGTGAGGGACTCGTGATGGAAGGAGGGAGCAAAGTACACAACTGATTTCAAGGCTAAAAATATCATCTCAAAATCTAGGATATTGGTTCCCTCCTCCTCAAGACTATTAGAAAAGGTGCTTCAAAAGTTCAAAGACTATTTTGGTCGGAAGCCTGAAGTTCTTTGAAGTAACAGCAAATAGCTGCTTCTGTCTGTCTCCCCCTCTCCAGCTATAAATGCAGGGCCTTGCAGAAATTTTTGTGTCAGCCACAGAGGGTGTGAGCGTTTATTGACTTTTTAATTTTTCCTCTGTTGTGTCACATATTTCTCTGTGAAGCAGAGGTAGAGAATGAATAGGCCTAGGGAAATTCAAGTTTCGTTTCTCCCCAGGAAGGGGAGAGCTGGGCAACTTTACTGCTCTGGTTTTGAGGGTTGGATTCCGACTGAAATAGACAAGTAGCCCCTCCTACCCCATAAATCTTACCCTCATCCCTCCGGGTTATCACCTGTAGTTACTTAGGAGAACTTAGGAGACAGGGCAGTAAGGGGGAGAGGCTAGGGCTTGGCGTCTGCGGTACCTGAAATCTTACCCCGGCTCTGACTCTGACCAGGTGGGTTGCTCAGATGTGATCTTCGAGTCTCTAAATTGTTTCTTTAGATGAGACAAGGGAGCTAATGATGCAACCTCAGGGGTCTGTGATGCGAAGAGATGCAGCCATGTGTGTAAGCGCAACTGTGGTGCCATGTGGACAAGACAAAACAAGTAACATTTTCCTTGTTCTGCTCTCCATGGTTATCATGACCGTATCCCCACGTGTGTGGGAAGCAGTAGGATGAAGAGGAGCACCTCGGACCACATGTTTGCCTTAGTCAAGAGTGCTAATCTTCTTCTCTTCAGACCTTTGGAATGAGCCACTGTGGATGAACGTGTCGCAGGGAATCCCTGCCTGCACTTCACAGTTCCCCTGCTTCTGCCATTTTGTTTGTGCTACGAGCACAGACATTCCCACTTCGAAGAGGACTCTTATGGGGTTAACCTTGAGTGGCGTGGCCTTTATCCTTCCAGTTCACAGGTAGGGTCTGGTCCCAAACAAGACAAGGAAGGCCCCCTCTTGAGCAGTGTTTAGGCACCCAAGGCCTTCAGGAGGATGTGTGAAGTCTGGTTTATTCAGCTTCTTCTAGAGGCTGCCTCAGCGAGCCTCAGGGTCTCTTGCACATCCCGAGGGATCTAACTACTCTTTCAAAGAGCAGAGGAAGAAGGCCACCAGGCTCCTTCTCTCAGACCACAGAGAAGAAACTGACGTCCAGTTATGTCCACTCTCCTGGAAAAGACGTAGTACAAGGTTTTCTCTTGTGAGACCGTATAGCAAGGCTGTTGGGAGCACGGAGCCTGAGCCAGACCACCAGGTTTGAAGCATGATTCCACCACTAGCTGTGTGACCTCAGGGAAATTTCTTAACCTCTTTGTGCCTTGGTTTCCTCCTCTGTAATTGAAATAATAAGAGGACCTACCTCATATGATTGCTGTGAGGATTAAGTGAGCTCTTGAGTATAAGAAACTTAGAACAGTGACAAACATCAATCTAAATATTAACTATCAATGTCATTTTTTAGCATTTTAGGGAAAACTACAGAGACGCATAATAGTAAGTTGAAACTTATGTGTCTTAAAAAGTTGATGTGGATGTTTTTATTAAGAAAATTATTAAGAAGGAAATTATAAGAACGTGGAATGGGGCACCTGGGTGGCTCAGTCGGTTAAACATCCAACTTCAGCTCAGGTCATGATCTCACAGTTTGTGGGTTCGAGCCCCATGTCAAACTCTGTGCTGACAGCTCAGAGCCTGGAGCCTGCTTTGGATTCTGTATCTCTCCCTCTCTCTCTGACCCTCCCTTATTCATGCTATGTCTCTCTGTCTCTCTCTGTCTCTGTCTCTCTCAAAAGAACAAATAAACATTAAAAATTTTTTAAAAAATAACATGAGATAATGCTATCAGCAAAAAAAAGTTTAAGGAGAAGGCAACCCACGATCTTTAATGGTGCCTTATTACCACAAAAAAAATAATGGAAACTGATTGTACTCTTATACGTTAATGTTTTGAAGAAATTTGTTGAGATGGATTTTGGGAAACCTGGCTGTGTAGATTCACAAAGTGTGAGATGAAGCTATTGAACTCTCCAAAACTATCCACTGCACGAAATGATGAGCGCTTGCACATTTTCACAACCTTGCCCCCAATAACCTCCTTCCCCCTACCAGGTTCCAGCTGGACGCAGACTTCGGAAACAAATCCAGCCATCACGGCTTAGCACTGTGTGAAGCCCAGAGCCATGGTGGGGTGAGGCCTCTAATAATGTCTGCAAGTTTTCCAGCCATGTTTAAGGAACAACGCAAAAATAAAATGAAGCTAAGACAGAAACTTGAAATCAATAATCCAGTCAGTCATGGTCTGTGGGGCTACAATGCTAATGAAATCGCGTGGCCTCAGTTCCCTCTCGGGCCCTTTACCCTCCTAATCAACCTCCAGCTAAAGCAAACCACTGGAAAATCCCCCAAGATTCATTCACTCTTGTATCTCTGTGCCTTGTTTGAATTCTTTCATTTATTTGTTTATTTATTCTTAGGTCACTCTGCATCAAACATGGGCTACACAGAGGTACAGCCTCTTTATTCCTGCAGTTAATAGGGATACTACCCGGACAGTGACAATAAGGTATGAGATGGGCCATCCTAGCGGCCACAGAGTCATGGAGGGATGTCGCCCATTCTTAGCTTCACCAAGTATGAGAAAGGAAACCTAGCAAAAGTGCTTCTGTGGTCTGATGGAGAAGGGGGTATCTGTCAACGAGGTGATCAGGAGAAAGGAACAGCACCTATGAAATCCTAGAGGTGAGAGAGCAGAGCAGCTTTGAGAAAAAGCAGTGTTGCTGAAGCCACAAGTTATGAATGAGGGAGAGGGCAAAGATGGGGCTAGAGAAATAGGAAGCGGCTAAGAAATTAATAAAGGTAAGCAGGTGTGCATGTGTGAGGGGAGATGTATATGCATGCCAAGGGACGTGCATATGTATGTATATATTGTTTTCTGAGAGTCAGATTCTCTCTCTGTAGCGGTCCTCCAGGATCCGTCAGGCTTGAATGAAGAAGGAAGACATGATATAGGGGGACAAATTCTGATCGAACATCTCAAGGAGTCCAGGGGAAGAAAGAAGGAAAACACTGCAGCGAGGTCAGATTGGGTTCTTAACCCACCAGCCCATGCAGGGTCGCACCCCGGGAGGTAGGGGTGGCTTTTGGAATATCTAGAGAAGCAAAGAGTAGCATAAATTCATCTGGGCTAATGGCCCACTTGTCAAAGTGAGAGCACGGTGGGGCGGGCATCAGGTCTTCAGGGGAATCCCTGCCTTTGACCTGGCACCATTCTCAACAGAAGAGATGATACAGAGGAGCTGGCTGCAAGGGACAGATGGATGAGCCTGAGAAACGGTCCCTGTCCCCCACAGCTACACACAGCAGGGACAGCCTACTGCCCACGGCCATACATAGCACAGACAGCATGCTGAAGGTTCAGTGTGCCCAATGAAGAAATGCAAAAGTGCTGAAAGCCAGTAGGGCAGAAGTGGGCTGTGGTCAGAGTTGGGGAGGAAAATATGTGGAGGCTCTAGTCCTAAAAGTGTGTCTACTTCTGTAGTGAGTGCAAGGAAACTATTTAAAAGGCCAAATAGCACTGGTGGTCAACAGTCGAGAGAGCAAATCCGAAAATCTCTGAGCAGGGAAAGACCAATGAAGATCTGAATGAGGCTCTGTGGATGCAAAGCTCTCTCCTTTCTAACCCCCTTGAGAACAAGTGGGTGCCCTCGTGCATCCTAAGTGCCATCTTGGGGAGAAGAGACAGAGGGACATCTTGGAAAATCTGAGCATTTACAAGACTCAATATCTAAAAGCAGCCCTGAAAGGAGCAGTGAGAAAGAGCTGAGTTTTGTTAACAGCTAACATTTCAAGTGAAAGTATGTGTTCGGACTAGAAGAGGCTGCAGGCTCATCAACTGGCAAGGCTTTAAGTTTCCCTGCCGCCCAGCAGGGTGAGGACTCCTGAGAAAGCTGGTGTAAACTGGAAAATTAAAAAGCTGCATTTGATCCACAAATGTGACTCTAAAACAGATGAGATTTTCAATCCTGAAACCGAAACTCACATTACTAGTTGAATTCTATCCTGGCACCCAGGAAGCCATGGTTGGATAACATAATCAGACGTACATTCTAGCAGAATTACTATGGCTCCCATTACAGTATAAAATGCCATCAATGAGATACCAAGAAAGCGCATGGCATTGTCAGCTTTGCATCAGTAGGAGTGAAGCCAAAAATTCCTTTTAATGTTGTCCTTTTAGGAGACTTTACTGCAAGCATCTTTCCTGCCCTGTAGGAACTGTGAGCCAGTAGCAGTAGGAGGGGGGTTTCAGCAGCTGCCAAACATGACATTTCTGGACAGGCTGTCTCACCCTCAGCAGGGGACATCTGGAGAACAGCCTTTCATCTGTTGGCCTCTGCACGTCTGGCTACCTGCAAGGGGCTGGAGCCCAAGTCGTGCGTGTGGCTGGAGCCTGGCTCTTGTGAGAGAGAGGCTTCCTCTCTCTAGGCAGAGAGAGAGGCTTCCTCTCTCTAGGCAGAGAGAGAGGCTTCCTCGCTTCCAGCAGCAACATCTGTTCTGGGAAGCCTTTGTCCATTCCTCTCCGAGATGTACTTATGGCTCCAGCCAGCCTGGAGGGATGGTCTAATCAATGACAACCACTCCAGTATGACAGGTGTGGGTCCCCCAATGAATCACCTCCCATGGCTGGGGACCAAAGCTTTGCAGGAGAAAAGGCTGCCTGTCATGAACTTGCCACCTGGCTCAGGGGTGCATGCCATCAGAAGGAAACAACTGTGTTATTTATTAATTCCACTAGAGCAGACTTTTGCACAGCGGGTATCCTTTGCTCCCAGGGGACGTATGCTCAGGATTATTGAACTTGCGACATTGAGCAGCAATGTACTGTTACCCTCACAAACAGCTAAAACGTGGCCAAGCCCTCAGGTTATGATGGCCTCCTGCTCTCTTGCTTGAGGATACCTATGCCAAATCAGGTAAAATATAGAAAGACGTGTTGGTCGTGTGGAAAAGTGATGTCGGTAAAAGAAATGGGGGCATGTTGTCCATCAACTCATAAACCCTTAAGGTCTACCGTGTGATTTAAGATGGGGTATGTCCGCACATATGGGCATATTCACACCTATTTTGAACATGCGCCAAAGACGTGAAAGTCTGTATCATGCACTACTTGCAAGGGTCAACCTTAGAGAGGCAAGGAGAAAGAGAGTTGGTAATGGTGGTTCACCATATTCAATATTCAACATTACATATTGAAAAATGATTGAATAGATGATTTTGTGGATTCTTGGCTCATTACGAAGGAGATTGTGAAACAAAAATTACGGTTAATCTGTGGCAACAATGTGTTGATTATCTACTCCTTCTCATCAATTTAGAAATTCAGTAAGAAAGAGTACTCTTGGAGCCCAGATCTGGGTACGTCAGCTCTACCACTAGCAGGGAGTATGTAGACTTACATCCTCAAGCCCCCCTTCTGTAAAATGGAGATAATAAAATGTCCTTCACAGATTCGTTATAATGAGCGAAATAATATCATTCCAGCCTGTGATGCCAGAGTGTCCCAGTCAAGGTTTTCACAAAGCACTGCTGCCCCTCTGTGTCCCCAGGATGGTATGCATACCTCCGTTTCAGCTCCTAACATAACTCACTGCATCCAATCTCGCCCATGCTGATCTTTCCACTAATCTCTGAATTCTACAAAGGTAGGAAGGCAGGGACTCTTTCTTTCCTCTGTATCCACAGAACTCAACTCCGTGTTGGATACATATTTATTGACAAATAAGAAATGAGGACTACATGAATATGTCAATGGATGATTACAAGAGTGAGCAAATAAATAAACAAGTGAATCAATAAAGCATTCAGTCTATATGTTTAGAAGGTTACTGTCCTTTAAAAACATGTTTTCTATTTATGGAAGATGAATACTTAACATTACTGGAGATCATCAGTCTTTAAAATAAAAAAACAAAACCAAATTGATAATTATGATGATGTTCATGATGATGATAACTGCTAACATTTATTACGTGCATATTATGAGCCAAGAAATGTGCTAAGACTTTCCATGCCTTAAGTCATTCAATCCTACACATCTTTCCCTAAGGAAGTATTCGAATTGTCTTCATTTTACAGATGAAGAAATTGATACACAAAAAGTGACAGATCCAGGTAGTTTGGCTTCGACTTCCAAGCTCTTGCCACTAGATTATAGTGTCTCTCAGTCTGTATTATCCTTCTCTATATAACCCCTGTGGGTAAGAAGAAGTGAGCTGAAATCTGGCCCAAGCAGATGAGTTAATCCTTTCACCCTGACAATAGTTCTTTTTTTAAAAATTCTTTTAAATGTGTATTTTATTTTTGAGAGACAGAGCGTGAGCAGGGGAGGGTCAGAGAGAGAAGGAGACACAGAATCAGAAGCAGGCTCCAGGCTCTGAGCTGTCAGCACAAAGTCCGACATGGGGCTCAAACCCACGAACTGTGAGATCATGATCTGACCAAAAGTCGGGCGCTCAAACCACTGAGACACTCATAGTTCTGACCTTGGAGTGACCAGAAATAGGTCTCAACCAGGACTGTCTAAGGTGATCTCCTTAGTGTCATTGCCTAGACCAGTCCTGAGACACATGGCTCAATGTTAACAACAGGCCCAGAGCTCGTGGTTTATCCGGTCCCCTTCCATCTGAGGTGTGGGACAAATCTGGGTCCAACCAGCAGACACAGGCAGCACTATTGCTCACTCACACTGGGCTTCTCTGATTTCTTCGAGAACAGCAGAGTTCAGCTGAACAAAGCAATTCTGTCATAAATCTTGCTAATTCCGATTGGGCAGGGCATTAGTCATTAAGCACTGGTAAATGACCAATTTTCTATCACAGCTGTTTTGCTGCTATATTTGAATGCAGAGCACAAGCTTTCAGGCCCACGTAGCAATAAAATTTGCAGTTTCTGGTGGTAATATTCACTTTGCCATCAGACCCCCTTAATGACCAATTTGGACAGAGATCATTGGCAACTTCTGGCTCCTCCCTGGACAACTAAGGGGAGCAATCATCATTTAATTTCAGGGAATGACTTTTTCAACTCATGTAAACTTTCGTCCTCCTCCACACAAACTTGGAAACAAAAGTAAGCATTTTTGCAAGCTGCCATTTTCCCGGAGTGCCAGGTATGAAATGATTGGGAAACATCAAGGCAGCTTGTAAAAAGGAAAAGACAGCAATCTGGAGAATGAAGACAGAAATGAATAAAATTACCAGACGTTCAGAATGCTAATAAAAAGATTTCTATTTTGACCAGCATGTTACTTGATGGAATTAAAAAAAAAAAAAAAAAAGGTGCATTCTCTGACCTGGGATGAATTTGTCCACGCTAGGAAGGAAAACCTGCCTTATGATCGGAGACCAAGAAGGCCAGTGAACACAACTGCACCTTCTGTTGTCCTGCCCTTTTCCCCAGGCCTATTTCAAGAAAGGTCACTAATCAACCTGAGACCCATGTTGGGAGAAATGAATTTTCTAACAAACTGAAGTCAGGTAAATTTTTTTCCCATGAGATGAAACCCTGCACAATGGTTAATGATGGAACCGAACAGTGGTTCTCAACATGGAGAATTTTTGCCCCTGTAGGACATTTGGCAATGTCTGGAGATGAATCTGGTTATTGCAACTGAGGAGGGCGGCGAGGTACCACTGACATCTAAGGAACAGAGATGAAGGAAGCTGTTAAATAACCAAAATTTGCAGGACAACTGCCACCCCCACAAACAAAGAATGATCTAGCCCCAAATACCCATGGTGCTAAACAGAGAAACCCTGAATTAGACAAACCTGGTATATATATATATATATATATATATATATATATATATATATATATATTTTTTTTTTTTTTTAAATATATATTTTTTTTATTTTTTTTAAGTTTATTTTGAGAGAGAGAAAGAATGAGCAAGGAGAGAGAGAATACCAAGCAGGCTCTGCACTGTCAGCATAGAACCCAACACAGGGTTTGAATTCATGAACTGGGAGATCATGACTTGAGCCAAAACCAAGAGTCAGACGCTTAACCAACTGAACCACCCAACACCCGTAGACAAACCTGGTTTATATGACTCTTGACCACCTAGGAAATATATGGATTTAGAGGAACATTCCTTAATCTTGCTAAGCCTCAGTTTTCTTATGCCTAAAATGAGGAGTGTTAGTGAAACTCCCTCATTAGAACCACTGTGAATGATACAGGGGATAATGAAAATCAAGGGCTTACTGCAATTCCAGGAAACCCATAAGTACCTCACACATGGGAGGTACTTTAAAAATATTTGTTGAAAGGGATTGTCAGACTTATTTCATTAAGCTAATGTAATTCTAGCGCACAATTATTCCAGTGAATATATACTATCCAAAGGCCCTGAGTTGTGGATAAGAGCTTTGAGGTAATGTTATTTCCCTGGAGAATCAGAAACCACCCTTTTATCTAACTGGAATCTAAGGCCAGAAGGAACTCATTTCCTAACAATAATCCTTGCCCATTTGATATTCTAACAGAGACTCTGATGCCTGCTTTTATGAAGCTGATGGAGCCAGGAGCTCACCAAAACCACCCAATCTGTAGGCTCCAGAGTATCCAATGGTCTGTCTTTGGCAAACTCTGTGTTTAAAGCATTCACTAAGTCCCCAGGTGTTTCCTTGATTTGGCTTCCTGCTGCATCCACTCACTTCCCTTGTGTTAGGAAGAAAAACTAATGTACAAGCAACCTATAAAGATGCCTGATTCTTTGAGGAACTGCATCTGAAAAGTGCATCTGGGGAGGTTATTCACTACAATGTTATTCATTACAGAAGAAAAAAAAACTGGAACATCAGAAATGGCCAACAATAGGGAACTAATTAAATAAAATCACACTGTGTACCAATTAAAATCATATTTCTGAAAATTATTACATAGGCAGCTACTAATTGTACATTAATAAATGAAAAAGTTTTTCCATTATGATCTGAAATTTTTAGGCTATAAATTTTAAGGCTATATTTATAAGATTAGATAGATATAGAAACACAAATAAAAGATAGATATAATGGGGCGCCTGGGTGGCTTAGTCGGTTGAGCGTCCGACTTTCGCTTAGGTCATGATCTCGCGGTTCATGGGTTCGAGCCCCGCGTCGGGCTCTGTGCTGACTGCCAGCTCAGAGCCTGGAGCCTGTTTCAGTCTGTGACTCCCTCTCTCTGACCCTCCCCTGCTCACGCTGTCTCTCTCTCTCTCTCCTAGAAATAAATAAAACATTTAAAAAAAAAAAAGATAGATATAAGTAGATAATAGGATAACAGAAAGACAGAAGAAACACAGATGAAAGAGATACACAGATAAATAAGTGGATAGCTAGATATTACTAATAGTTGTTTCTGGGGTGATGAGATAATGGGATGTGTGTTTCATTCGTTAACACATAGGGATTTTTCAAATTTCCTACAAAATGAGCACACAGTACCTTTATAATCAGAAAAAAAATCAAGGCCTTGTAATTACATTATGCAACAAAATCCACACATCAACATGAGTAAGAAAGAAAGGAAGGAAGTAAAGAGAAAAACGGTAAAGAAACAAAAGCAAAACCCAAGTGTTTAGGCTCAGAATCATGAGTGCTGGTCCTGGCTGCCCCGATTACTGCTGCGTGGCCGTCAGCACATGATTCATACTCATCAAAATGAAGACAGCACCTCTTCACCTTACGGTTAAGTTAGAATGAAGATATGAGAAGTGCTAGGTCAACTGGGAAGTGCTACGTGCCAGTTAAATATCCAATCAATAGTACAGAAGTGTCGTTTCTTGAAGACGGTCTAAGGAGAAAAGCTCGAGTTTATAGAATGAGACGTGGGTTCAAATTCTGACTCTATGCTTTGCCAGGAATGGGACATTGACCAAGTCACTTAGTTGCTATAGATTTCAGTTTCCTTATTCAAAAAATGTGGGCTTTATTGCCATCTTATTAACTGTTTTAGGTTCAAAGGCACAGTGTATACAAAGAACTATGTACTTTAAAACACATACCTTAAATTTTTACTTTTAGGCCAGATATGCTATTTCTGAAATGAGCATTCTTGATGACCATGCTCAACATGTGTGTTGAAAATCTGCAGGATAAAAAATATAGAACATATCATACATAAGAGAATATGTTTAATACAATATGTTATGTAATGTTTACAAGCTCTTGGTCAAACACCAAATCTAAATATGTTTTATCACAAAGGTCTTGTGGAGATGCTGTGTTGAGTATACGTTGTGTACAAAAAGGGTTTTTTTTTGTATTATTATTAAAACTGGGGCAGACTTTCTGAGATGTACACAGATAATTGTGCAAACAGCTATATGATAGACTCGATATCCAGACGGACTCTGAAATCCTCTGCCACAGAGCCGCAAGGTAGAGACCAAACCGGGTGGACTTTGTCCAAATGCTACAAGAAGAGATACAGCAGAAGAAGTTTATGGGGAAACCAAAATAAACTTTGAATATGTGATAATCACATAAACTCTTGAATATACAGATAGGAAATAGTGGCTTAATCTCAGTGTTTTCTGGCTTCCGGGCAGCAAATACAGCTCCTGCCTTTCATGGGTGGGCCATCAGGCTGTGCCCACAGGGACTTTAGAAGCTCAATAACTAGGTAAGTATAAACTCTGTGTCCTACTTGCTTGAAACCAGGGTATAAAACAGGTCACAGCTATTTTAAATGCCCCTGTTAAATATCATGAGGTTTAGGTCATGAGGCACTCCTTTCTTAGGAAAATTTCCAGAATTTCCTGGGTATTTTTAGGGCTCAACAGTCACCCTGGAGGCTCTCATCTCGTTGTCAGGGCTGGAAATCAGAAATGCCCCTTGATGTTGGTGGGATCTGCACCACCTCCTGGGCCGGCACTTCCTCCTGTTGAAGCATCTGAACCGGAGGCTCTTGCTCTCAGCCACACTTAAATACTCAATTTGGTTTACTGGACCAGACTCCATGGTTCTTCCAGTTGAGAAGTAGAACAATCTTTCCCATGTAAGCTGCTTCTGCATGAACACAACACACTGGTATCCACCTGGGGAGTGGCTTCCGGCTAGGTCTGAGTATCTTCCTTCTCTCTGACAATGACCCACATTTTCTGTTAAATGGAAGCTTCTCTTGGGAATTAAGCCACCAGTGTGTCTCTTGATGTCCACATGCTTCTACTTCAGGAGTCTCATCAAGCTTCTCTTGCAGGAAGCCTTGCTCCGAGCCTCCCTGGAGCAAGCTACATGCTCAGCCAAACAGCCAAGTTTTGATCACTGGATCTTGGGAGGAAAAGGTTGGGATTCAGGTTTCTATTCCCTCCAAAGATCCTTGAGTTCTGTTATACAAATTTGCTCACCCACGTCCCTCCCTTCCTCATTGCCACGTTCCACACATCACTCATTCCTCTCATGGAAGGAAGCATATGCCTCACCGCACATTTTCTCT
This sequence comes from Hyaena hyaena, assembly GCF_003009895.1. NCBI lineage: Eukaryota > Metazoa > Chordata > Mammalia > Carnivora > Hyaenidae > Hyaena > Hyaena hyaena. Next base: position 61,966 of record NW_024080686.1, read on the forward strand.
GGGTGAACTTGCACAAGCTACGTGATCTCGATCACATCACAAGGAGCAAGAAGTTCAAGGAGAGAACATGTACTGTGTGGGCAACAGTGATGGGGATGAATTTCACAAGGAGAAGCCGATCAAGTACAGTGTTCAATGCAGGCAGGGTGGGCGTGGCTACAGGAGAGCCAGGGTTAGGGACTGAACAGCATGGGACTGAACACCAAAGGTGTTTCCTAAACCAGAAGAAAATTCACTGAGAGGAGGATCCAGGCAGGTGAGTAGCCCAAGATGAGGCTAGCAATGGAGTTGTTTCAAGGCAGGTCCAACCACTTTCCTGGAATGGTCACAGGATTGCTCTAAATATCCAAACTCCATCATCATCCCTTGGAACTAAGTTTCTGACACCAATCCAAGAAAGTGGGAACCTGGGGTTCCAGTCCAGGACCTCTCCCCGGGGCTCACTGTGAAGTGCTGGACGGGGAGGGCCAGGGCAGGAAATCCCTTCTAGAAGTGAACTTCCAGCTCCCCATCAGGCTCAAGGGGGAAGGCAGAAAAGAGCAGCTAGAGGGATGGAAATGAGATGAATGTGAGAAAACTGAGAGCAGGGAAAGACCTGATGCATGAGAAGGTGAGGCTGAGATCTGAGGTATTATCTGTTAAGGTACATTATTAGAGCCGGCTGCCCACATTCCAGGGAAGCTGCAGAAGGGTCCAGAGTTTCTCAAGGAAATATCTAGAGGTAGTCCCTTGATCCCTTGCTTGTTCTTATGATAGCCAAGTTTTCCTTTTCAGAGGTTGAAGAACAAAACACTAACAGAAGGGTCCCTATGTCAGCCCCTGGATGTATTTCTTCTGGGCCCTTACCATGGATTGGAGACAGGGAAGCAGTTTCAGAAAACACCTGCACCTCACCTGCGGTCCTTCTCACAGGCAGCCCACATCCAGCAGGTAAGTTACCCGAGACCCCCAAGAAGTGAAAGTTCTGTCTAAGAAGCCTGATATCCCGGGTCTGCGAGGGCAATCTTCTTTATACTACTCCACATCCACATTTTCTTTTACTAATAATTGTTTTCCCCCTTCCTCTGCATGAAATATACCGGACCAACAAGGACACGTTGTAAAGAACTTCCTGAAACCCCTAGCTCTATTCTTCTACTTCGTACTGTGTCCACTGAGCGACTGAACCTGTGAACAGAATACATCCCTCCTAGTGCCAGGAGAACGGTGAGGCAGATATTAAACTAAAAAATTCTCAAGTAGTGCGTACATACAATAAAGTATGTGAGAGACAGTCTTCATTGATTACAGCCAGAGTGAGTGACATGTGTTGGCAAAGTAACAAGAAATTAAACTGTGTAGGAATCTGGGCACTTTATGCCATTTATGTACCGTGCCAATGTGCTTTTATGTTGTTTGCTTTCTGCCTTGCCATTGTGTTTTTAATTTTAAGACTTTTTTTTTTAATCCAAGACGTTCCATTTGATTTGTTTTTATTTATTTCTTTTTAAGTGTTTATTTATTTTTGAGATAGAGAACACCAACAGGGGACAGGCAGAGAGAGGGGGACAGAAGCAGGCTGTGCGCTGACGGCAGTGAGCCTGATGTGGGGCTTGAACTCAACAAACCTGAGATCATGACCTGAGCCAAAGTCAGACACTCAACAGACTGAGCCATCCAGGTGCCCCCCCAATTCATTTATTTCTTTTTAAAGCTTATACGTGTGCATTCAATGCATTCTTAATTTTTAAATGTTTCTTTATTATTTTTGAAAGAGAGAGAGAGAGAGACTGCACGAGCAGGGAAGAGGCAGAGAGAGAGGGAGACAGAATCTGAAACAGGCTCCAGGCTCTGATCTGTCAGCGCAGAGCCTGATGCGGGGCTCGAACCCACAAACTGCGAGATTATGACCTGAGCTGACGATGGACGCTCAACCGATTGAGCCACCCAGGTGCGCCCCGGCCCATTTCATTTGTTTTTGTTTGTTTGTTTTGTTTATACATGTGCATTCAATGCATTCTTAATTTTTTTAATGTTGTTTTATTATTTTTGAGACAGAGAGAGAGAAATATTGTGCGAGCAGGGAATGGCAGAGAGAGAGGGAGACAGAATCTGAAACAGGCTCCAACTCCGAGCTCTCAGCGCAGAGCCTGATGTGGAGCTCGAACCCACTAACCACAAAATCATGACCTGAGCTAAAGTTGGACTCTTAATCAACTGAGCCACCCAGGCGCCCCTCATTTGTATTTAGAATTCATTTCATATCATGGTATCCATGTGCTTTCACTATGAATTCTAGTTTTGTATTTTTAATCATTTTTAACATCTGATTTTATGGTTTCTTTCAGATTATTCTGTTTCAGACCCTAGGGTGCAAATTTCGTGTTTATTGCTCTGGCTGACTGTCTGTCACGGTTGTTCATGTTCTCAAATGGTGCATAATTTTGTTATATAAGCTCTCTTCAGCAGGGTCTGGGATTTCTGTGGGTGTCTCCTACACCATAGCATCCTGATATTCCTATGGAGCCATTTTATATGTGTTTGCTGTTGCCCTAGGGCTTGGAATGTCCCTGCACTGGATTCCACGGTCACTTCTCTGCACCTCTCTCCGTTGTGTGCATTAGATGCCACGCTGCTCACAGGCATGAGCCTGATTCCTTAGTGGAGACAGTTCGCCCCCATCCAGAGCCCTGGGCAAATGGTAAGCCTCCTTTTGGCTTCTCCAGTCCTCACATGTGGTTTTTCTAGTACATTCCATTGTAGCACTGATCATTCCTGGATCCTACCCTTTTACAGGAATGCCATCTTCTCCTCTCCAGCTGGCTCAAATCAAGACTGATAGCGTCTGTGTGAGCCACCAACTTCTAAGGCCCAGGTCCTATTGATAGCTCTGGGGATTGGCTTGGTGCTAAAAGAAGTCCACTGCTTAGGCATTACAGTCTTTCTACTCTCTGGTATTGATGTTAAAATCTGTTCTCTTCCTCCTTTTGAGCATGCCTCAGTATTTTGAATAATTGTTTTGATATTTGATACTCAGCACTTTTAAAAAAGATATTTATTCATTTTGGGGAGAGAAAGAGAGGGAGAGCATGCATAAGCAGGGAAGGGGCAGAGAGAGAGAGGGAGAGAATCTACACCCAGTGTGGAGCCCAATGTGGGACTTGATCCCACGACCCTGGAATCATGACTTGAGCTGAAATCAAGAGCCAAGTGCTCAACCGACTGAGCCACCCAAGCACCCTTGTGGCTGGCTGGCTGTGTTTTTAAATCACAGACTTAGGTATGAAAAACATACGACTTTATTCTTCTACGGTTTAGCTTAATATCCATCTTGGGCTTGCAGTTCCACCTGTCACTGAAAAGTAAACCTCACCAATTCAAGGACAATTCAGTCCCTTCTGATCTCTTTTTTCAGTCTGTCAGTAAATTCAGATATCCCCCCCGCCCCCTTCCTTTCTTCTCCCTTCCAACATGGGTTTATAGCACCCCTGGTCTGCTAACCTTTCACATAACATCTGGAGGAAGGTGGTCTGCTCAGGTCAGACCGCACCCTCCATAGGCATCTCTCTGAACAGAGCTCTGTCCCTGCTCATCTTCGTTAATGGCCCTTCGGCCCCTGCTAGGTCCACTGTCCAGCCATCATCTCTGCTTTAGAACAGGTATAGTCTGTGTCATAACTAGAAAGACCATTCCATTGGCTCTCATCTCCACTGGCAAAGAGCAAAGGCTCAGGACATGTTGACACATCTGTGGGGCTCTCCCAATGCCATGCAGATGCCTCTGTGAGTACTCCCGCTCCAGTGCCAGGCTGGATGGGGGACTCCACCCAGTCGTTAGGCTGCATTCTGTAGAAGCAAGTCGCAGGTTCCCTTTCATTTGCATTTTGCCACACTGAGGGAGGTTCTGGGACTCACCACCCACCTGCTCCTTGAAGTGAGTGTGGGAGCAGGAAACCCACACTGGCTCTAACTCCTGCCTGTAAGCAGCTCCTTGGAGCACGGTCTGCTTGTGTGATGCATCCATGAGGAATTCCGACTGCCCCTCACCCCCAACACATGGGTGGGACACAGAAGAGGAAAGGGGCCAGTTATGTACACGTCCTATGAAGTCCTATCATTTGCAGATAAATTAGATTCTAATCCCTTCAAAAATGTTGGTTCCTGATCATCGAAGCTAACATTTGAAATTCTCAGCTAACATGGGGTGCCTGGGTGGCTTAGTCGGTCAAGCGTCCGACTTTCACTTAGGTCATGATCTGGCAGTTCGTGGGTTCGTGGGTTCGAGCCCCGCGTCGGGCTCTGTGCTGACTGCCAGCTCAGAGCCTGGAGCCTGTTTCGGTCTGTGACTCCCTCTCTCTCTGACCCTCCCCTGCTCACGCTGTCTCTCTCTCTCTCTCTCTCCTAGAAATAAATAAAACATTAAAAAAAAATTCTTTGAAATTCTCAGCTAACTTATGATGAATGTCTTTCTCTGTGACTTTCTCTATTTAGGACCCTGTTGGTATGGGCAGGGAGAAATATGGAAAGAAGGAATTTTACAGTCACGTATTTTGATTTCAGACACTATGCTCAATGCTCTTGCATATACCATGCTGCCATTTTTCTGGTATGTATTATTATTACAGCGATCTCCACAAAGAGATGTTAACGGACATCCTCATCTCTCTGAAACACTGGGCTCTGATGGAATGACTTTGGGGGTCAGTCTAACCAAAGCTCAAACTTCAGCTCAGTTCTAGCACTTGTGAGTGTTGAAACATCTGTCACTATGGGCATGGGGACAAGGATGTCTGTTTTAAATCTGAAAACAAACCATTCAGTTTTTCTTTTTAATTTTTTCTGTAATGTATACCATAAGTATAGTAACAGGTATCCAATAAATATCATAAAATGTATACTCATTAACTATATGTAAATTTTATTTTTTTTAAAATTCCCTACTACTCCAATCCTTAATTACCATGTCATCCTTGGCCTTTCCTGAAGCCCAGACCTTACCCTGGTATTAGCAAGGGGCTGATGGTCACGGAAGAAGCAAGAATTTCTGTTACATCACTCCATAATATCTTCTCCTTAATGATAATTTAAAGTGATTTCTATTTTAAATAATGAATTACGTGTGAATATTAAAACGCCCATAGAAGCAAAGCAGCCGCATTATCACAAACACATCCTCGGCGATCGCTTTAACTCAGTGCTTACATTGTACATGATTAAATAGGTGTGAACTAATATTTCTCATTCCCCATCTAAACTTCTTCCCACCAATGTCTAATTTGATGGCATTTCATGTGACATACCGGTAACTTAAACTGTCTCTCTAGCTACTACAGAATCAGCATTAATATTAATACTATAGAATGAGCATAGTATGATATGGACTTAAAACTCGTAATCAACTTTCTAATTAATTGGTGTGTTTTACCCCCTAGGAGCTGAGCTAATGAATCATATTTAATTAATGATAATAATGACTAGCTTGTGTAGGGTGAACTGGATTCATTATGGATACCATCGCTTTGTACTCTGGCCACAACCCTGAAGGACCGGGGCTCTGCTGTGCTTAGCAAGATCTGGGAACACAGTCAGCTTGAAGTACTTGCCCCAGTCTCTCAACCAGGAAGCTGTGGAAACAAAATTTGAACCCAGATTCATCATTATACTCTTTCTTCTACAACTAGCCGGCTTCCCCAGTTGAATCTGTGTGTCTAAGTTAAGCAGGGAAGTGGTTTCTCTTCTTGTTAAGCTTTATCTGTTTTTTGCATCCCCCTCCCTCTACCAGGTCCTCCCTCACTTTGTTAAGGAGAATATGAAGGCTTCTGCTTACTCAGACATTTCTCTGATGTAAAGTGAGATCCTTGCCACCATCCTTTCGAAACTGAGAGCATCCCAGCCAGTGTTTGCTGTGGATGCACTGCTGAAGAGGTCATCCCAGCTCCCTAATGGTGTAAAAAGCAATTTCACATAAGCCTATTTCAGAGCTGCACATTCCATCCATTAGCCAGTCAGAGAGAGAGAGAGAGAGACGGAAAGAGAGAGAAACGCTAAACGCTCCTGGCCATATAAACCACTGTAATTAGAAACAAAATGGATGCGGTATATTCTAAACCTTGCAAGGAAGTCAGCTCTCCCTGGGAAACCCGTTTGCAAATGGAACCATGCTCCTACATTGTTCCACTCTGTGAGTTTTCTGCATCTGCTATTTAAATATAACTGCACATATGGTAGCATCATTTTGCAAAGCATCGTAAGAGAAGATGAAGACACTGTTACCCTCTCTGCTTCTGCTCCCCGACCCAGCCCGGGCCGTGTGGAGGATTCGGAGGGCAGTGACCCGGCGAGATGAGTGAGGGCCATGCTTCACCTGCCTTTCTTCTCCTGTGTCACCGGGGTTTCAAGCGCTTTCCCTCCTGATGGTCTAAAGCCCATTCATCATGGATTAGTAGGACCCAAGTAGCAGGTTGCCAATGTGCTACTAACACAGGTATTTTATAATAGAGGGAATCTTCATACTTGCTTTATGTGGGTCTGTTTCAGAAGTGAAAAAGCTGTCCGAGTTTCACTTGGTGACGAGTGGGGAGCATTAAGAAACCTCTGAGGTCACCTCATCTGTCCCTTTACCAGCACCTCCTGTCTGTAGTCTAAGCCAACTCATTCAGTGAAACAAGCAGCCGCTACTGCCCGGGCAATCATTCTGTGATTGAAGGAAAACAATCTTCTCTAGTCTCCAGATGAAATGTTCCTCTTCTAATTAGAGTCTGCTAACTCGCAGTTAAGGGGGCTTCCCCCTGGAATGACTCTTTCTCACCTTGCACGCGTCTGGCAGTCCCCCAAATGCAGGGAAGCTTTAATACAGCCGGGCAGAACATGTGAGGAAAAGTGAAGTCCCTAACATCCACCAACTCAGCAGAGCAGCTCTGAGACCCAGGAACCTGTGATGGGGAGGCAGCTACACTGAGGATGGGTTCAGGCCAGACAAACACTCCGCCCAGAGAACCAGGTCACCTTCTCCCAAGTTAATTCTGGAACAAAGGACTTACGCCTCTCTGAGGTCTTGCTTCCCAGCGTGTGATGTGGGAGACAAAATGCATCAGCATGGGGAGGAGCCTGGTAAGAAGTCAGACTCTCAGGTCCCACCCTAGAAGCACCGCATCCAAGCCCATGGGTCTCCAGGTCACACCTGGGCACACCGGCATTGAGAAGAGCCGCATGAAGCCCTGGTTTTTAAACTTGATCTTAGTGGAATCACTCGGGGAGCTTAAGCAATTTCAGATGCCTGGGTCTTGCCTCCAGAAATTCTCATTTAATCGGCCTGGGATGTAGCCATACATAGGAATTTTTAAATCCTATGTATGTGATGTGATAGCTGCTTCTCTAAGGTGCACCCCTGCTCTCAAAGGACTCCTCATGTCGCTGTCCCCAGCCCCCTGCAGCTCACCCTCATGTGGATGCTACACATCACCGTCTCCTTGTCTTGGGAATGCAGTGGGGACACTGCAGGCTCTAATTCAGCTCTGTCGCCCTGGCATCTAAGTTGTCTGTAACATGTGAATAATAGCACCTGCCTCTTAAGTTTGATGTGTGGGCTACATGAGAGATGCAAGAAGGGGCAGGTTGAGCAAGCCTTTTTATCTCTCTTCCTTTTAAAGACCATCGAACCAACACTAAAAAGAAACACCCATAAAGCCCAAGGTGTCTCCAAAATGGCGAAGGGGCAGAGGTTGGCGGTCAGCCGGTACAGAGTCTCAACCAACTTCTTTCTGAAAGATGGGAAAGGCCTGGAAACCTGTTGGTAACGGAACCAGCATCAGGACGTACAGTCTGGAGAAAGCTGGAGAGGGATCAGCAGAGGCGTGGGGACACCCTCCCGGGGATCCGGGCCTGACTCTACGGGACCAGGAGGTGGGTGAGAGGTGCCGGTGGAACCGAGGGCACTGACCACCAGTGGCTGTCCCACTCAGCACCCACCCCGCCTTGACCCGTCCTGTGGAGCCGCAGTCAGTGAGGGTCTCCCTGGTACCACAGCCCTTTGTCCCACAGGCGATGGGTCTGCTCTCTGTGTCTCGGGTGTGTATCTACTATTGAACTTGACATGCAGTCCTGACACATGCCTTCGTCACCTTGTCCCTGCGTATCCCATGATCACAAACAGTCCGCTCAGATCACGTCTGTGGCAGGAAAGTGCTTTTTCTAACCTGCGTTCACTCTAATCCATAGCCTAGAAACCTCTCTCTTGCCCCGCGTGTGATGCGTGCCTTCTCAGGGAAGTTTTCCCGCAAAAGCCCCCATGCTCCCCTCCTGGTCCCACTACCCACACACGCCCCCTCTTCCAGGAACGCTACTTTCTAGCCACGCCACATATAAAAGCTCAAAATAAAGGCATCTTTTTGCACACGGCTCGGCAGCGCCTCCTGGAATACCCAGGTTGTCACCTCTCACGAGATGGCATTTCCTTGGTAAGTCACCCTCCACTCTTAGTCTGCTCCTGGGTCCTACAAGCTCAGAAGCCTTGATTGGTCGTCATCAAAATAGACAGGCTTTAACTTTTTTGACAATCTCCCATTAACCAAGCTAGCAAGACTGATTTACAAACCAGATGCCTACATATTGCCGATCTGCCCACTTTTACGTGCCAATTCTGCCTTTAGATATTAATGCAGTCAATTAACGCATTAATTAATTCATTAATTAATTCATTAAAGCTAAGATTTGCAACTTTGGAAGCTATTCTGATGTATGAAAGTGCTCTTGCCTATTTGCATCTCCCGACCTAGGTGTTTCTGGGGAAGCACCAGAGTAGGACTGTTAGATCTGGGGCTGAGGTGGGAGGGTGGCGGAAAAACTTTGATGTAGACCACAAGCATCAAATTAATACCCTGAATGGCCCAATGTGTGTCTTTACACTCATTTTTTCTCTCTATTGGAATGCCCCTTCCAGATGCTCCTACTTATTTAAGGCCCAACCTAAACGATACTCTTCTCATAAGTTTTTCTTGAATCCCTTAAGCAGTTCCTTTGAACACCTGTTACGCTTTGCTGATAGTCCTATGATAGAACTCATTTTATGCCAGATAACATGGAGCATTAGGCTCTAGGGCTGTGGAGACGAATAAGGCATTATCTCTGCTCTTGAAGAAGCAATCGTTAGTGAAAGAGATGGGAATTTAAACAGAGTGATTTTATGATTTGAACTAGCCCTGGGTCTCTGGAAAAGGTTGTAATACGGAAACCCCATTGTTTTGTCTGGCTATACCCATGGCCATGAGAGCACTTAGATGGGAGCCAAGAAAGGGAGTCTGGCTGAGATAAGCATAAAGGGACTTATTAAAATTTGCAAAATGAATGTGCAAAAATCACTGGGAGGACTTTAAGAGTAGACTTGCCAGTGAATCGCCAGGAGTGGGGGGCCCCACTCCTGCCCCCAGTCAGGCCTCAGAAGCCATCCGCTGGAGATGACTCTTTGCTGTTGCCCGGCAGTGGGCTCCCCAGACGCCACCCAAATGCTGCTAGTGCCACCTCCCAGTTAGTAGCTGGGCTGCCGTCACCACTGCCATGCCACGGTTGTCTGTGGTCCCCCCCTCACTGACTGGCTAAGCCCGCGGCACGCTGGTTGAATGGCGGACCCCAAGTCTGCACCCAAGCAGCAAGGAGGTCCTCACAGCAAGTTCCTGACTGTTGCAGCTTCTGCACTGGGAAGCGGGTTCAGGTGGTCCCTGTGGAAGTAACCGAAGGTCCCCATAGAGAGGAGAGATGTTCAGATATTAAGCAGCCAAAACAATGAGATGATTGTAATGACAATACTTGTGTTTGTTTTTTTATGTTTGTTTATTTGAGAGACAGAGAGACAGAGAGTGCATGTTCATGTGCACAAGTGGGGGCGGGACAGAGAGAGAGGGAGACAGAGAATCCTGAGCTGAGAGAGATCCAAGCAGTCAGCACAGAGCCCAACTCGGGGCTCAAACTCACAAAACATGAGATCATGACCTCGATGTCAAGAGTTAGATGCTTAACCAACTGAGCCACCCAGGTGCCCCAACAATAAATACCTGGTTTTAAGGAAGCAAGACACCTGAGGGAAGCTCCTAACAATGATGTAGGCCAACATCTATCTGGGAGCAAGACTGGGGTGGTCAGAGGAGCAGGGCAGAGATGGAACCCTCTCTTCCTCCTCCTTAAAAGAGCCATAGGTAGAAATACACAGAGAATGAAGTATAGGATGGAGAGGAGCCCCAGAAAGTGTCTAACTGCCTCACCTTATGTATTAAACTAAGGACTTGAGAGGCCCCTAGATGGCTCAGAAGTCTAAGTATCTGACTTCGGCTCAAGTCATGATTTCACAGCTCTTGACTTCAAGTCTCACGTGGGGCTCTGTGCTGACACCTCGGAGCCTGGAGCCTGCTTCAGATTCTGTGTCTCCTTTTCTCTGTCCTTCCCTCACTCATGCTCTGTCTCCCTCCTTCAAAAATAAATAAACCTTGGGGCGCCTGGGTGGCTTAGTCGGTTAAGCGTCCGACTTTCGCTTAGGTCATGATCTCGCGGTTCGTGTTCGAGCCCCGCGTCGGGCTCTGTGCTGACTGCCAGCTCAGAGCCTGGAGCCTGTTTCAGTCTGTGACTCCCTCTCTCTCTGACCCTCCCCTGCTCTCGCTGTCTCTCTCTCTCTCTCTCTCCTGGAAATAAATAANAATAAAAAATAAAAAAAAAAAAAATAAATAAATAAATAAACCTTAACGGAGGACCATGGGAGAGAAGAAGGGGAAAAATAGTTGGGGAGAGAGAGGGAGGCAAGCCATGAGAGACTCTTGAATGCTAAGAACAAACCGAGGGCTGATGGGGGTGGGGGAGAGGGAAAGGGGGGTGATGGGCATGGAGGAGGGTACTTGTGGGGATGAGCACTGGGTGTTCTATGGAAACCAACTTGACAATAAACTATTTAAAAAAACAAAAAAATAATAAAAAGTAAATAAATTAATAAATAAACATTAACCTGGAGCCTTGAAAATCTAATGGTCTTACCGGCAGCACACGGCAGGTTGGAAGTCAAGCTCAAACTAGACGTGAAATCCCCAGCTCTCTACCCTGTTATCTTTCTACTAATCACTCTTTTGAAAATGTTTACTCTCTAAATTCCCTCCGAAAGAGCTGGCACAGTACAGGTTTCTGTGCAAGTTGGTCTTTGGCAGGTCAACATTATATCAAATAAGTCTGGTCCACAATCACTACGTTTAACTAACTATCTGCCTCAACAATATATAATTAAATATTTCCCAGGAAATGCCTCAGATTCCCCAGGCCATTATTTTTACAATCCCAGGCACATAGTTTAGGGTAATTTCACTGCCCATAATGCAGGTTTAGAACTTGAACTATTTTGATTTGCTCTGGCCCAACAGAATAAAGCTGCACACTCTGGCTGGCTGTTGGCACATTTGAGTGGTTCATTCTGGTTGGGGGTGAGATATAAAAAGCATGTTTGGGACAGTTTTCTAGCAACGAATGCTGCACGCAGACTGTGTGGGTGATGGATGGTGCATCCGAAGGCAGCATTAGACGTTCGGGTTTCAATCTCTCCTTATGGGCTCTTTAAAATCCAAGCTGTGAAACAGCAGCTGAAGCTTTATGTCCGGCCGTTGAAGCCAAGACCACACAGAATGGGGCGAGCACGTGTGCAAAACGTGGGACGGGCTGCTGAGGGCACAGCCCAGCCTGGGGATCTGTCGGTAGGTCACGCTCAGGGGTCTGTAACTTCTGATTATTTTACAAGACCCTCACTCAGCCTCTTTGTAACTCAGAGCCAAACGGGAGGGGGTTAGCAAGAAAGAAGCAAGTGGTTTCAATGACTTGAAGCCTAAATGAGAGGAAGGGTCTCCCCATCACTGAAGAAGAACAGAACGTCTCATGCTGAAGGGACTTCTGTAGTCTCCCACGCTCTCATGTGATACTCTGATGTCTCAGAGGAACCTCACCTGGAGCCACTCCACAGCCAGACTTTGCACCTTCCCTGCAAATCCCCTCCTTTTCCAGATTCTTCCTTAGTCACTGGGGCTGCCTCCTACTCAACTACCTGTGGTAGTGGGGAGTGAGGCTAAAGGCGTCGCGATTCAGAGGGCCAGAAACTCTGATCACAGCCAGGTCTGACTCCTGGAGAAGTGACTTGATTTCTTGGGAGTCCCTCATTCTTTTACTTAGCAACATACCTTAACGGGCCTGTTCTGCACTGGGAGAGTTGAAGCCCCAGAGACTTGGCCTGGAGAAGAGGAGGTGCATTACTCAGCGATACAAAGTCAGGATGTTCAGGCACTCTAAGCAAGTAAGAGGCCCCGCAGAGAAAAATGGAGAAAACACAGGAGACATATAATGAATCATGGAGCACGTTTTGTAGATAATGGTGAAGTCAGAGGAGCAACTTATCATGAACAACTATCAAGAAAAGATGTGCTACCAGCTCTATGTCTCTCTGAGACCAAGCAGAGTCTTATGTGGACAGACATGAGGAAGATGGAACACAGGCTTGGACATGGAGGTCAAAGCTCTGGGGTGGGGGTGAGGGGGCAGCTGTCCCAGAGGGGCAAGCAGTAAGAGCTCCATTAGGTGAATGTGGCAAACACAAGTCATTTCAGGCAGATGGCCGATCCAACGGATCTGGAGGGAGGGCAAAGGAGGACCTCAGGGCTGAGTGGCAGACTTTTTTTTTCTTAAATAGTTTATTGTCAAGTTGGTTTCCATATAACACCCAGTGCTCATCCCCACAAGTGCCCTCCTCCATGCCCATCACCCCCCTTTTCCTCTCCCCCATGCCCATCAGCCCTCAGTTTGTTCTTAGCATTCAAGAGTCTCTCATGGTTTGCCTCCCTCTCTCTCCCCAACTATTTTCCCCTTCTTCTCCCCCACGGTCCTTCGTTAAGTTCCTCCTAATCCTCCTATATGTGCAAACATATGATATCTGTCCTTCTCTGCCTGACTTATTTTGCTCAGCATAACACCCTCAAATTCCAGCCACATTGCTACACGTGGCCAGATTTCATTCTTTCTCATTGCCGTGTAGTATTCCATCGTATAGATAAACCACATCTTCTTGATCCATTCGTCTGTTGATGGACACTTATGCTCTTTCCATGTTTTGGCTATTGCTGAGAGTGCTGCTATGAACATTGGGGTACATGTGCCCTTATGCATCAGCACTCCTGTATCCCTTGAGTAAATTCCTAGCAGTGCTATTGCTGGGTCATAGGAGAGTTCTACTGTTCATGTTTTGAGGAACCTCCACACTGTTTTCCAGAGGGCCTGCTCCAGTTTACATTCCCACAAATAGTGTAAGAGGGTGCCTGCTTCTCCACATCATCAGACTTCAAAGTCACAGCTAGTCCAGGTCATGAGCAGCACCTGCTTCTGATCAGGGCTCCCATATCCTATTGTCAGAGTGTCTACTCAAGGGAGTAGCCACTGAACTTCCTCTCTCTTCCTTGCAGTCTGATATCCATCCAGATGGTACTAGCATGTGCAGATAGAGTTGGACATTTTCCTGGGAAGAGTAGAAGTTACTGAATCCTTCTCAGAAAGGTTCCATCGGTAGAGAATAGTGATAGAAATGGAAGGCTATTCAGAGAATTGTGACCAGTTTTCAGAGAAATTTCCAGGCCCCCATACTCTTTTACTTCTTAGGGCTATATTCTAAACGTTCAAAAGGTTAAAGAAACCACAGCGCTTGTACAAATGTAAACACATGCCAAAGATTTATTCAGCTCATTAATTAGTGAGAAAGCCACTAAGATGTTAATATTGGTTCAAATGAGAATTTGAGGAGCTGTATACCTGTGTATGATTTAATAAAGGAACGTTATAAAGGCGGCTCAGTTAGATACGTAGCTGGATAACATACTACAGGGCCCTGTATATAATCTATGTGACTATTTCTCCCCTCTTCCATTGGACAGAAATTATTTGCACCTCTCCCAGATAAAATCTACACATTAATCTCTGCACCACAGAGTTGTACAGTAGCCCAGTCAACAGGAAGTCAATCAAAGGTGCAAACCCAGCCATGCACTGAGAAAACACCTAATAATCTTATTTGCATACTTCCAATTTTCAGATTATCTTTCTCACACTAGAAAGCTCTCCCCTATCTCCCCTCAGGATTCCCAGAACTGTTAGCATGAACTACAAAAATCGGTTCAAAGACCCTATTAATTTAATGAAATACTTTAAGGTAAGAATGAGATGAGAACAAGCATCCCAGAGAATGAGACAACACTTGGCCAAGTTAAAAGAACAGATTGCTCAGTCGCACGTGTATGAAAGGATGTTCCTTCCCCTTCTGACACAGATGGAAAGATTTTGTGGAGTACAAACTCCCATAAGAATGCATTTCTCTGCTAGTCCTCTAGTGGAGGAAGGGTCAAGTTGATGTTTTTTCCATATAGGATGCCTACATCAAATTTCACATCGAGGGGATGTTACCCTATTTGTGTTTACTTTATTTGTTTATTTGTTTATTCTCTGAGCTTGCCCAGAAGAATTGAGTCATCCGTCATTGAAAAGAAAGAAATTATTGGGCTCCATAATGCTGGCCTCAGTTCCTTTTTATATGCCTTTAATACCTTCCCCTTCAGGAGAGAAGTGTTTTCTCAGATACAGGTGACAGCATAATCTTTTATTTCAGAAAACTACTTTAGCAATTGTATGTTTAGCTGGTCCTGCACGGAAAGCTTGAGCAGACACACATGATTGTATGAAATGGTAAGCCCAGAAGAACTTTGTATGATAACAAGTGTCGCCCCTGAGAGCTGAAATGGCCCCTGCCCAGTCTGGAGGAAGTTCAAGAGCCCCCCAGGTCAGGTGAATTGGCAGAATCTGTGTAGAGGATTAGTGGACCTGAGTCTCTCCTCTGTGAGAAACAAAGGGAGACCCAGAGGCCACATCCCCACTCTGGGTCCACAGTTTCCTACACCTCTGGTCCTCCATCAGACCTGCAATAAACAGACAGGACAGCCACCTTCCCTGTACCAGGAGTCCCCCCAACCCACACCTGGGACCGATTTGGGGTCTGCCCAGGCTCACCAAATAATCTGAAATTGTTATGCTCTAGGATTTTTCCTGCTCTAGGAATGGGAAGAACTGAATATATCAGCCAAATATCTTTACAGCCAGAATTTTCAGTATAACAAAAAGATTTCCAAGTCCTAGTCACATTTAGATCAAGGCACATTAACATAACAGATTTCTAGGTCTAACTCAAGAATTTTGATGATCTATTACAGTTTGCCATAATGGGATTTGGCCTTTACTCTAATTGAGGGGAAGAAACACAGAACTGGACCATAGGTCCAGCGCTGTCGTGTGGAAGAAGTTCTCTTCAATCATTTTATAGAATGCATTGATTGCTGGAAATATCATCTTACTCATTCCATGTGTTTCTAGATTTCAGTTTTCTAAGTGCCATAAGCCTACCTAATTTTACCATGGGGCATCTGTAGATACATTCCTAACATGGAACAAAAACTTCAATAAATCTACCCAGTTAGCTGTGGATGCCACTAGAACTTCAGAGTTTGGGGTGTTTTTTTTTTTTTTTCTCTCTCTCTCTCTCTCTCTTTTTCTATGCGAGTTAATAATCTTTAAATGTTTAAATGACCCTTTTCCTGTTTCTAAGCAGAAATTCAGAACTTGTTTGCGTATAATGTTAAAATTCTGGCAAATAATACCTTGGCCTGGCATACTCTAAATCCTCCACTTAAATGGAAACCGATACCTTCAAAGTCATAAAGCCTCTGCCAGTGAGAACAGCGTCAACAACCTAGAAGCCCTGAGGATGTCTCAGCTCTGAGGCTGTACTTTGGTCAGGGCATGAAGGCTTCAAAACTCAAATCCATACAGTCTCCAGAGGAAACTATAAAGTGTACCGAGGAAAAGTGTGGGCCCGGCGTCGCCTATCAAGGCTTACAAGAGCACTTGTGTGACCATTTCAAACACTCCTCACATACTTTCAGCCTTGTGGAAACACATCCCTTCTCTTTTATATTCACATCTGTTTCCTATGTTAGAATATAAACATCGTCAAGGAACATACAGAAATCTTTTTCTGTACTTGCACATATTTGAGATGGGTGTGCACTGTAGTGGCACGGGCCAATGGTACTGTAGAAAGGCTCTGGTATTCTTTTTTGGCAAAAAGTATCCTCATTGGTACTTCCTAAGAAGAATGTGAAGGAGGAACAGATAAAATGAGTCTTTCTCTCACCATTTAATTGTACGCATGTTGTCACTTTGATCCCCCAAACCGACACACATGGCGGTAAGAGAATGGGTACCTTACCTGAGGTTTCTATTCTCTACCCCATCCCTTACACATACACACGTGTGCGCACACACCCATGTACATGAGTCACATGTGCAAACCTTCAAATATGTGGAGCTGAGCTTGATAGTGAGATCAGGGTGCTGAGTCTCAGGAAGGTGGGGAAGGGGCGAGGGGACTCCAGAGGTCAATGAGGTCCATGTGGGGACCTTCTCAGGAGTGGGCTAGGAGTTCAGTCTTGCCTGAAGCGACCAGAAGAGGACACTCCATCCGGTGCTGACTGCTGTCTATCGTCAAGAAGTGACGCTGAGTGCAGGACGTCTACAGGACCTCAAAGATGTCGTGAGTGTGAATAAGGGAAGAGACCATGGCTCAGAGAGGCAGAAAGTGTTTCTTCATACACTGTGAGCAAGTCCAAGTGATCAGCCATGGCTGGAGGCAGACACAGAAGTGTGACAGCCCAATGGGACACCATGTAACAGGGGTGGGGGCACAGCCACGGGGGACAATGACAGGAGGATCTAGGGGAGGATCTAGCAGAGGGGTCACAGATGTGCAAACCTTAAATCTTAGATTAAGAAAGACTCTTCCTGGGGCGCCTGGTTGGCTCAGTCGGTTGAGAGTCTGACTCAGGTCATGATTTCACAGTTCATGATTTCAAGCCCTGCGTCAGGTTCTGTGCTGACAGCTCAGAGCCTGGAACCTGCTTCAGATTCTGTGTCTCCCTCTCTCTCTGCCCCTCCCCCACTTGCATTCTGTCTTTCTCCTTCAAAAATAAATAAACATTAAAACAAAACAAAATAAAAAAAAACAAGCAAAAAAAAGAAAGACCCATCCTGATCTTCAACAAATGATGTTGAGAAAGCTGGACAGCACATGCAAAAGAATGAACCTGGACCACATTCTTACATCACACACAAAAATAAACTCAAAACGGATGAAAAACCTAAATGTAAGACCTGAAACCTTAACAATCCTAGAAGGGAGCACAGGCAGTAATTTCTCTGACACCATACATAAAAACATTTTTCTAGGTATGTCTCCTGAAGCAAGGAAAACAAAAGCAAAAATAAACTCTTGGGACTACACCAAAATAAAAAGCTTCTGCACAACAAAGGAAATAATCAACAAAACTAAAAGACAATCAATGAATGGGAGAAGATACTTGCAAATGACATATCTGATAAAGGGTTAGTACCCAAAATATATAAAGAACTTATACACCTCAACCAAAAAAATAAATAATAAGTTTAAAAATAGGCAGAAGACATGAACAGAAAATTCTCCAAAGAAGTCATACAGATGGCCAACAGACATATGATCAACATCACGAATCATCAGGCAAACGCAAATCAAAACCACAATGAGATGTCACCTCACACCTGTCAGAATGGCTAAAATCCGAAACACAAGAAACTACAAGTATTGTCTAGGATGTAGAGAAAAAGGAACCCTCATACACTGTTGGGGGGAAGGCAAGCTGGTGCAGCCACTCTGGAAAACAAGATGGAGGGGTCTCTAAAATTTAAAAATGGAACTACCCTATGATCCAGTAATTCCACTAGTGGGCATTTACGCAAAGAATATGGAAACACTGATTTGAAAAGATACACACACCCCTATATCTTCCATTATTTACAAGAACCAAATTATGGAAGCATCATCATTAGATGAATAGATAAAGAAGATGTCACACACACACACACACACACACACACACACACACACACAGGAATATCCTTCAACCATAAAGGACAATGAAATACTGCCATTTGCAACAACATGGATGGGTCTGGAAGGTACTATACTGAGTGAAATAAGTCAGAGAAAGAAAAATAACATACTATACTCATATGTGGAATTAGGGAAATAAAACAAACAAAGAAAATAAGAAACAAACAAAAAAAAACCCAGACTCTTAACTACAGAGAACACAATGGTGGTACCAGAGGGCGGTGGGTGGGGATGGAATCAGTGAAGGGGACTGAGAGAACACTTATCACGATGAGCCCCAAGTACTGTAAAGAATTGTTGAACCACCCCACTGTACACCTGAAACTAATGTAACACCACATGTTAAGTCTGCTGGAATTAAAAGTTAAAAAAAGAAAGACCTCTCCTGCTGCATAGACCATGGAATATTACTCAGCCATGAGAAGGAAGGAAAGGCTACCATTTGCAACCAGATGGATAGACACTGAGGGCATCACACTAAATGAAACAAGACACAGAAAAACAAAGACTGTGTGGTGTCACTTATATGTGTAATAAAAAAAAAAAAAAAAAAAAAAAGCCAAACTCAGAGAAACAATAGAAAAGTGGTTTCCAGGGCTGTTGGGTGGAAGGGGCAGCAGCAGGGAGAGGTCGTTTCAACTATAAGAAGAATAAGATCTAAGGATCTAACGTATAATATAACATGATGACTGTAGCTGATAACACTGTATTGTATACGAATTTGCTGAGAGTAGGATTTAAATGTTCTCACCAAAACACCAAAACGGTAAGTATGTAAGACGATGGATGCAACCACTGACTACATTGGAGGAGGAACCTTTTGCAGTGTGCTCGCACCTCAGCCCAACTTTCATTTTGAATATTTTACAATTCCAGTGGTCCATTATGCCTCAGTGGGGCTGAGAAAGAGTAATGGTACTATTAGGGAGGGAGGGAGGGAGGATAGAAGGAAGGAAGGAAGGAAGGAAGGAAGGAGGGAAGGAGGGAGGGAGGGAAGGAAGGAAGGAAGGAAGGAAGGAAGGAAGGAAGGAAAGAGAGAGAGAGAGAGAGATGAAGGGAGGAAGGAAAAAAGGAAGACAGACAGACATCACCACAGTTTCAGTGACTGCTGTGGAAGGTGTCCTGTCCTTAGACAACTTCAGAACCAGGACTAAGAAAGGCCCTAAGAGAGGTAACTGGCCTCTCCCTCCAGTGCAGGAACCCTGATCGCTTCTCCTTTCTTCCTTCCGCCTCCCCAGCGCAGTCTGCTCAGTCCTTTCTGTCTGGGGGTGGGGGTGGGGGTGTCGCATGATTTACTGTCGCTGCTCTGTGGCTTATCACCCACGGCAGGCACTCCGGGAGTGTCAGGTGGCAAGAATTAACGATCATTCCAGGACACATGCAAGCCCCAGGACTCTCCCAGGCAAGGGTGTGATGATCTTATTTGTCCCGTAATGTGAGTTTAAGTCAATATTTTAATCTTTCACCTGGACACTTCTTTTCTGGATTTCTCCCAGATTGCTGTGGTTTTTGGGAATCAGAGAGCAGATGTAGAGAGTTTCAGCGGTAGACGTGTGGCTCTTTTCCTTAGAAGACAATAAGACCCTCTCCCTGGCTTCACCGTTCATTTCCTATATAACATGTGCAGTCTCCCATAAGCCCTCATAACTCCATTTCTTCATCTGCATAGTGAAATAATAACGCTAAAAAAGAGTTATAATGATTTCATGACAAAAGTAACACCTGTTGTTTTAATCATGGTCACTGGCATGGTCACCACCATCACCTTCTGTTCTGGGGAAGGTTACGGACACTCTGAAGCTACCCTCTGGAGTCTCCATCTTGTTCCCACTCATTCTGCAAATGGCTTCACGCTGCCATTTCACCCCCTGAACTTCACGTGGGCAAAGGGTACCGTGGAAATGTAAGCTAAGAGGCGTGTGAGCCCCAGGCAGGCACCGACATTGGGGGAAGCTCACCTCCTAATATTTACGAGTCATGTGAAACCCATTCTCCCGGTTTTGCACATTCAGTGCTCCAAAATCTGACCCCGGCCAGTATAACAAGTGAATACCCGTCTGGGGGTGAAGGGTGGGGAGGCAGTTTAAATAACACATATGAAAATATATTTACCATCTCACACCTCAAAATGCAACACAATGAAGTTGAAAGAGAGCAATTTATTCTCAAATAAAGAAAAAGCCAAAGAGATTTTCCTAAAATAAGGGAGATGGGGAGGGTCTTGGGAAAAAACACAGTAGGAAGAGATTTATTCTAGCATCTCAGTCAACTGACGGCTTTAGGACTGAGAAGTCCCCTCTCACTCTGGGCGGGACACATAAGGTGCTAACACCTTGTGATTATTCAAGAAAGGAAATGTGATTAAAAGTAGAGCAAAACACGGCTTACAATTCCATGTACCGTCTGCTCCCTGCGTAACGGAGAAAGGGAAGGAGAGCCGCTCAATTGTGTGCCTTTCTTTCATGTCTTAATGATGATAATGTGACGATGATTATGTTGATAAAACATGCTGAGGAAACCTTTTTGTGTATAGAATACAATATTTTCCATGGCACTTTTCTTTCCTAGTGGGAATTGATTTCAATCATGATGCGTTACACGCAAGTTCCTTCTCTGTAAAAGAGTCAGGAGAGATTTGGAGTCCGATAGAAATGGGTTCTGCCAGAACTCGGCCGCATAGAAATACCCTTGTTCTCTCCATCTGTAAAATGAGATTAATTCCTTACCATGGTGCTACGCGCAGTGCTATGTGAACAGCATTTAGCACGATGCCTGGAACACAGAAAGGCTCAAAGGGCTGGCACATTTCATTCATTCAGAAACTGGTATTCACTACTGCCTACCAGCCCTCTCCTGGGCACCTGGGGATGTGACGACAGAAAGAACAGTCCTCGTTTTTGCTTTCAGGGATCTTACAGCTAATATGAGGATATCAAACTATTTTTTTATGTTTTATTTATTTTTGAGAGAGAGAGAGACAGCGTGAGTAGGGGAGGGTTAGAGAGAGAGGGAGACACAGAATCCAAAGACAAGCTCCAGGCTCCCAGCTGTCAGCACAGAGCCCAATGTGGGGCTCGAGCCTATGAACTGTGAGATCATGACCTGAGCTGAAGTTGGACGCTCAATCGACTGAGCCACCCAGGCGCCCTGGAGGATATCAAATAAATAATAGCACTACTACAAATATAATTGCAAACTTTGACAAGTACCGTTATTAAAGAAAAGAGGAAAACATGAAGTCAACAAAAGCACGGAAGACAAAGACCTAATCGAGTTCAAAGGGTTGTGAAATGTCCTCAGATGAAGTTACGTTTGGTGTAAAATCAGAAGAAGAACAATAGATGAAACTGATATGAAGAAAGAATATCTACGTATGAACACAGAGCAGGATGTGCCAAGGCCCCAAAGCAGGACACAAACTTTAAATTGAGTTTTACATAATTTTCACACCAAGGAAATCTTTGTTTTCCAACTTTTTGAAAACCTAAAAACCATTTTAGCTCCTGAGCTGTACTATGCCAAGGCGAGCTCATCAGTTGTTCAATTTTCTTCCAGGCATTTTGTGTTGTGCTCAGGGCACTCCAAAGTCAGGCAGGAGTGAGGATGGTGATGAGTATATACCAACATCAGCCCCCACTGTACTTACCTATGGCTGCTCTGATCTAACCAGAAGGTTCTACCACAAAGGAAAGAATTCAACTGGCTGATTGAATGAAAATCTGAGTTAACTATGAAATAAATGAATGAACGAATGAATGAATGAACAAATGAATGAATAAAAACCAAGCAGTTAAAAAACAAAGAGGGTTTGCCTGGGTACGAGGAACATCTGATCTGGATCTACCTCATGCCTATTCTTGTACTTTCATACATTTCCCTGACAGTTTTCAAAAGCAAAGCCCCAATTTGCATCTCTAATTAGAAACATTTTGTGACTTGAGGGGGAGAAGGATGGAGTCTGGTCTGCATGCTCTCACGTAGCGTTGGGACATGAAAAATGATCAAGAAAGGAGGCCCTGGGTCTGTGCTACGAAGGGCATCTTCGAATCCCCCCAAAAGTGGGTTCCATCGAACCAGCATATGCAAAAGATTCACAACTTTGTATTTCAAATAAGAAACACGCTCGGGAGAAAACAAGGAGCTCTGTGGTTAAAGAGAACCGGAGAGAAACACACAATCGCTCTTAGTCTGTCATTTCCCCCACAGAGCAGTAAATAAGAGCTTTGATACATAAAAGCAGTTATCAAACAGTAACAAATTAGTTCTTCACCATCTGTGATCCATGAGAGGGGGTGACAGTTTTAGTGCAAGATTTTAAAATATGAAATCAACTATTTATGAACCGGGTTCAGAGCCTCCATGTCCGCCCGGCCCCTTAACGCGGAACCACAAGAAAGCGCTGAGGTTTTCAACTAACAAAAGCCAGCAGTTGTGGCCCCTGCCTTTCAAATATGCTAATTACTGCCTGACATTTGTAAACAAGATGTTTCCTTCCCAGCTACGGCTCACTCCGCTTTCATACTTGCACATCACTTTAAGAACCAGCTTCACACGAGAGTCTGGTGATTACAGAGCCTCCAGGCAGAAGGAAGTCCACCCCCTTTGCTACCTTGGTCTGGATCTGGTCCAGACAGGGATCGGCCGGATTCTTTCCTACCCAAAGCCTTGCCCTTGGGCTCTCCTGAAGCGCAGCTGGGACCTCCCACCTTCTGCCTCAGTCTCCAGCCAGGCACCCAGCAGCCCCCCACAGCGCTGTGTGACAGCTTGTGTCTGAGGCCAGGCAGCCCCCAGGACTGGGCAATGATGTCAAGTGCCTCCTTCGCAGGGTCACCCGCTCTCCCTACCACCTACCTGTGTGATGGCAGGAGAAATCAAAGAATGCCGGATGCCGGTCTTCATCTTGGCTTACCCCCCCCCCCCAGTGCTGCTTCTCCTTGTCCTGGAATGCAAACCATATCCAAGGGGTAAAGGGGTCCATTCCGAGGGAGGGGGTTGCAAATCACCAACAGAGCTAGTGAGTCCTACTTTGGGAAGTGGGTATAGAGGTCAGAAATGAAAGCCAATGGTTTTCCAGAAGAACTCCCTCCCTCGTGTTAGATTTAACTTTTCCTCTCAGCCATACGGTGTTTTCCTTCCTCAATTAGTTATTATAGATTTTCAATGGATATCCCTGCTTCTGTTTTCTTCTCTGCCTTCTTCTTGGTTCTTTTCCTTTTCCAAGTAGGAAGCAGAATGGAAGTAAGTAAATAACAACTTACTCTATTTGCAATTTACTATAATATTATATCATAAGATAATGACCGGCTCGCATTCGAAAAGAGAGGTGTTCGAATCTCATCTTGGTGTCAAGGCTCAGCATATGAGGCAGGCAAACCCCTCCTACATAGTGTGCCTCTATTCTCTCGCCTGTGAAATGGGAACAGCTTCAAACAGATCAGCTAAGGGAGTATATACTAGAGTGGTTCTTACACGTCTCAGGCAAGCAGGGCCTGCAATCATCCAGGCAGGTGAACTCACCTGTCCGCGTTCCAGAGAGATCTAGTAAATGCAAACCCCCAGCAAACACCAAAGTTCTATAAGAGCAAAAGTCAGCACTCCAGGCTCTGACAGCAGTTCATGGGGGAAGCTTAACCAGGTCATCGGGGTCAGTATCTGACATCTGCTAAGGCGCCTTCCAGCTTCATCAACCAATGGATCCACCCGGTGGGGGGTTTTAGGATTCCAGAAGAGGCACCGCAAACTCGGACTTGAGGACTTGGAAGGGCTCACGCTCTGACCACTCGTCAGTCAGGTTTTGACCGCACACCACTTTCCTGCCCTCCCGGTCTTCACACAGGGGCGATGAACAAGAGCCCCGTTTTCAGTAACTGTGTCTGGAAACTGGCTGGATGTTTATACATCTAGGACACACTGTACTCAGATTCCTCAGCTCTAAAATTAAAGGGTACCTCTCTTATTTATTTACAGCTTTTATTTTGTACTGCCATAATTCAAACCAAATCAAACTCCAGCCCCAGAAACAATAGCCTGATGAATTTTTGAAGAAACTTTCCAAAATAAATCTTTTTTTTTTTTTTTTTTTTTGGCTTGGGTGAAGTAGGGGAAGTTTCCACCCCTAAGGAAGAGCTCTGATTTGCTTACTTGCTCTGTGAATGCTAGAAGGTTTTCAGTAAGTCATCACACGAGGCGCCCTGCTGTCTCAAATAGGAGATGGCCCTGGCATCCAAACATGCAGGGAAATCATCATATTAAGAGCTATTATTTGCCGATATTGAATGGCTTCTAATGTGTCAGACATCACTTCAAAACTGCACATAACTTAGAAACTGCAATACTAATGTGATTATCTCTATTAAAGCTCTAAGAACTGAGTTCAGAGAAACTTTATAGCTTGGACAAGATCAGACCACGATGAAAGGAAGCTCAGACCAAAACCTTTCCCCGGCAAACTCATGTCTTTCTCACTTGACTCGATCACACGGCCCCCCTTGCACACAGATGCTGATGGCTTCATTGCTGTTGGTCGTTTGGTTTTGCTTTATTTTTCTCCTGGTGTGTTTCCTGACGAATATTTTCAGGAAGTCCCAGAAGACATTCGCATCCCTCCCCAGGAAGACTGTCCTTTTCCCAGGAAATTCTTGCCCACAGTCTTGCCTGTCTTCAATATGTTTCTCAGTTCATGTGGTGTTCAAATCAGCCCGCGGCATACCATATGCACCTGAGCAAATTCACTTAATAGAAACAGAGAAACAATTATTACATGTCAGGGAACTATTTTAGTGGCAATTCCAGATAAAAATCCCCCACAGAAATGTCCCCACAGAACCATCAAAAACGCGACTGCGTGAACGGGATAAGTGGAGAGTGAAGGGGGAAACGGGATTCAAATATAAACTCACGGCTGCACGACAACCCAGCAGAATCGAATCCTCACTTCGCCACTAGTTCCTCTTCACTTTGCTCCTGTGGTTACTAAAACATAATTTATTGAAAAGGTGTCTCTGTGTTGCTTCCTCCGCCAGAAAAAAGAAGTCAAGTCAGCCTTGAAGCTTCCTCGTCCCTCCCCCAGCCGTCACTGAATGCCAGTCCCTGCTTCCCACGGAGGGTCACCGCCCGGTCTGGGCCACCAGCTAACTGGTCTTGCCTCCACTCCAGCCCAATCCAGCCCAATCCAGATTCAACCGGAGGTGAGAACAAGGCTTGTCGGATATGTCTGACCTTGATGCCCCCGCAGGAAACCCTTCAATGGTCTCCCATTGCTCCATGAGGGAGGCCCCAGGCTCCTCCTGACTTTGGTCCCTGCCTCCTCACAACCTTCATCTCTCGCTACACTCCCAGCCCATGTTCAAAGTCTAAGTTTTAGCCACGTTGTCTTCCCTCCTTCTCTCCTTTCTTTCTCTCCTCCCTCCCTCCCTCCCTCCCTCCCTCCTTCCTTCCTTCCTTCCTTCCTTCCTTCTCTGATTGCTTCCTTTTGATTCCTTCCTTCCTTCTTTCTCTCCTTCCTTCCTTTCTTCCTTCGCTCCTTTCCTTCCTTCCTTCCTTCCTGCCTTCCTGCCTTCCTGCCTTCCTGCCTTCCTGCCTTCTTTCCCTGCCTCCTTTCCTCCTTCCCTCCTCCTTTTTGAGCTAAATGCACCTCTTGGCTCTTCCTTCAGCCTGAACTGACATCTTCCTGCTGCCTCACCAGCCACTATTCATCTTCTAGTCACTGGACTGTGTCGTCCTCCGGGGGCCTTTGCTGTACCCTCTTTAGACTTGGTTTGAAGTCTGGGCCATGAGCCTCCGCTGGCAGGGTTCCTACATCTTGTATCACAGTGATCGCTTGTCTTCCCCATGGTCTATAAGCTCCACGGGATCACGCTCTGTGCCCTTCTCACAGTTATGGTTCCAGTGCCTAAGCCAGCGGTCCGCACACAACGTGCTCCCCATCAGTGTTTCTTATGGGAACGAGCACATTTCCAATATACTGAAATGTTAATAAAAAGGAGGTATGCCATCCAACATGGAGTTAGAGCACCAGCCCCCCAGGGAACGCTTGGTGCAGCTACAGTGAGAACCCTTATCTTCAGACTCCTCATTTAATACTCGTGTAAATGCAGGTTAAAGACATAGCTTGGTGTATAGGACTGGGCCTCAGTAATACCATAATAAGCCAAGTGATCTTAACCGAAGAATGATCTTCTTGGGCCTCAGTTTCCTCATTGGTAGAATGGGTGTAACCATACCTGTCTTGTCTTCCTGTCAAGGACATGATGGGCATCTAATGTGATAATGCAAAGATGCACTGTAAGCCCCAAAAGGGCTCAAAACATAAATAATGTCTTATTGGAAGGAAAGGAAAGAAGGATGGGAGGGAGGAAGGAAGAGAGAGAGAGAAGGAAAGAAGGAAGGAAGGAAGGGGGGATGGAGGGAGGGAGGGATGGAGGGAGGGAAAGAAGGAAGGAAGAAGGAGAAAGGAAGGAAGCAGGGAAGGAAGGAAGGAAAGAAGAAAAGAAGAGAAATGGAGAAAGAAAAAGAAAAAAAAATACCAGCAACCTTAACTCTGTGAAATGAAAGGTAACACGTACTGTGCGCTCATGGTGTACCAGGCACTACTCCATGTCTTGCCCACTCATTCTCAACCACTCTAAGTTTAAAGAGTGGTTTCCGGTGCCTACAGCTCTGTGGAGGATCAACACTGATAGTAGGACCCTCTGCCTTCCTTCGGCAACACTTGCTGCTATCCACCATGTGACAGCATCCACAGCACCCAGCAAACACCGTACTAGCCGCCACATTCAACAGTAGGGCACCACTATGGTGATGTCATCAGTGAACTGGCTCCCCGGGGCTGCCATGCTAAATTTCCACAAACTGGGGAGCTTAAACAACAGAAATCTAGTCTCTCACAGTCCTGGAGGCCAGAAGTCTGGAATCAATGTGCAGCGTGCGGGCAGAGTTGGCTCCCTTGTGGGAACTCAGAGGGAGAATCTGTTCTTTGCCTCTTCCGCCGTATGAAGGCTGCCAGAATCCTGGTGTCCCGCGGCTCGTAGGGGCACTGCTTCAGTCTCTGTGACTCCGATTCATGTGGCCTTCTCTTCTCTCTCTGTTTCTGTTTACGGTCTTATAAGGACACCAGCCATGAACTAAAGCCCACCCTCTTCCAGAATGACCTCATTTTAACCAATTACATCTGCAAAGACACCGATTCCAAATAAGGTCCCTGCTATGAACTAAAATATGTCTGCTCCAAATTCAAATGTTGAAGCCCAAACCACCTGTGTTTGGAGATAAGGCCTTTAGGAAGTAATTAAGGTTCAATTAGGTCTTAAGAATAAGTTCCCAATCCGATGGGACTCATGAACTTTTAAGAAGAGAATGAGATACCAGAGCTCGCTCTCTCCTTCCGCCATGTGAGGACGCAATGAGGAAGGGAATGTCTACCAGCCAGGAACAGAGCCCTCGCAGAGATCCCCCACAGAGCTCCACCATGCTAGTACATTGATCTTGGACTTCAGCGTCCAGAACCCTAAGACAATAAATTTCTCTTTTAATCCACTCAGTCTATGGTATTTTGTTATGGCAGCCTAAGCAGACTAAGTCCCACTGCAGATTCTGGAGGGACATGGATTTAGGGGGACACCACTCGCTTCTGTATAGTCAATAAACCCGATTAGCTTTACGTCTTCAGAAACAGGAAGGCACAGAAGATGACAATATGTTACTTGCAGAGATCGTCATTGAGACTTAGAACGCAAAGTCTCATTTATGTGCAAAACTGCTTCCCAAGGACTCCCTGTTTCTGGTAATGCGAAATGAATGAGGAATCCCTGTGATACGGAGAATAATGGCTATCTTTTTATAGTTGAACCTTTTTTTGGGGGGGGGTGCTCCATTTCCTGTAGAATTGTTTGCTTTTTGCCTGTTTGCAGTTTTGCTGGTTTGGAGATGATATTTCTGAGGTCGCCTAGTCTGTGTCTGCGCATGTGCTCATTATCCTGCTCTCGTATGGGCATATGGCACAGAAAGTTTAGAAAATAGTGCCCAATTTGTATAAGTACAACTCCCAGCCAAAGTCACCACGGTGCCTGTCCTGCCTGGAGAACACAGCTGCATAACCTTATCAGCACCAGCCACGGGAGGGCCCGAGAGGTCAGTGCTGATGCAGGGCTCCTGTTTGCCTTGGCGCTAGTCGGCTGTGCCTTTGGAATGAATGGGTTGAGGAGGGAGTCTGCAGAGCCAGGGGGTGGAAGGTAGAGTTGCGGTGTTCTTGCCCTCTATGTAAATTCAAAACATGCAGTCAACTTTGCAATTTGAAGTTATGTTGACTACGTCCAGATAATTTGAAGACAATGTTTCTCTCCCTCTGGAATCTTCTCCAAGATGAGTCCCTTGGTTTTGTTTGTGTTTGTGTTTGTGTTTTGGCACAGGATTCTGAAATCACTGAACTAATGATTTCCCTGAGGGTGAAGAAGGTGCCACTTTCCCGCTCCCCAAATTACATTCATCTGCAAACCAGAAGCGATGTGGAGGTCACGGGCCTGTGATGGCCTGTCTTCCTTCCTGGATCAGCCAAATATGGGGGCAGGGAAACATTCCGATTATTTGATCGATGGATAATTTCCAACAAACAGTATCTAACAAAGCACGCAGATAATATAGAAGATCATTTCTCATTAGAAATGCATTAATCCAGTCACTGGATATTAACTGATGTTAGTCCTGTGTTCCTAGGGAAGAAGGCTAGAGCCGTGATTACAGCTCAGAAGGAACCTGTCCTGGGGGGGGGGGGGGGGGTAGACACAGAGCTTTGCTTCTTCCTTGCAATATAGCACTATGATCTGGGGCAATGTATTTTACTCTTGGAGCCTTTGTTTCCTTATCCATACAGTGGAGATAGCAACAATAATACCATTAGTATAAACTGCCGTGAGGATGAAATAGACTAAAATTGGGGTTCTTGGCTGGGAATCTGAGGAGGAACCTTACTACAGAGGGTACAACTCTTACAACCGAGAGCAGGAAACTTTCAGCTGGGAGGCGAGACGCAGATGAGCACAGCATCACAGAACAGTCCACCTGAGCATGCGCGTCTGGGAACACGCCTCTGGCAGGCCCACCTGCTGAGGGCCTCAGAAGACCTGTGTCCCACACTTCCGGAACAGTCTGGAGGGCATACGGGGCCCTGGACTTGAACACCCTTGGGGCTGCTTGACTATTTCACCATCAGCCTGTTTTGCTTTGATATAAAGAGGATGTTCTAGCTCGTGTCTCAAGGTCGGGTGGCCAGTTCAGGTGTGTTCTACACCATCGTCAGCACCGCTGGGGCCCCGTCTCCAGGCCCCGAGCACGAGGGATGTGCGGGCAGGGGGTAGAACACGGAAAACCCTTGCAACAGTAGCCCACAGGCCAGTGTCCTTGTCTCCAGTCTCTGTCTTCACAACGTGTGCTGTGTCAGGCTGGGGAAGAGAAGGCTTGTTTTTCCGGGCCCTGCATCCGCCCAGAGGAGGAGGGAGTGGTACCTGTGCAGGGGCTCAGGGTGTGCAGTCCATGTTTCCGCAGTGCGCGTGCATGTCGTGGCTCAGCATGGCCACGGGCTGGGGGCCTCCTGGGACAGGCGCTGTAGGCATCGGACATCGACGCCCAGACACCAGCAGAATGTCTAACCAGCAGAGGTAGGTGCTGCCTAAATGCCTGAGGGGCCGGTGACGCTGGGCCGGTAGGGTGTCCAGGACTCAGGGTGACCCGCCAACCCAGGCAGGACTGAGGTGGCTTTCCTCCCAGGGTCTCAAGCCTCTGCCTCTGAAGTTAGGGCCACTTCAGGGAAGACCCCAAACTCACTCACTGCAGGGTCCACCCTGGGGCGGGGGCTCAGACAGAGGGTGGCCCCGGGTGTGAGCTTGCACCGGCCAGCTGCTCCTCAGGAAGGCACCAGGCATGCTGTCAGAGAAGCCACGGAGAGGGGACCTGCCCGTCCCAACCCCCCAGATAGGCCTCACGGGCTCTTCTGCAGGGAAATCCCAACTTGTCATTTCTACCTCTTCGCTCCCTGGGAAGCTCTGGAGAGGGAAAAAGGACGAAACATGCAGGTGTGCAAGCCTGTGTTACAGAACACTGAGGTTTCCCCTGGACTGCGGAGGAAAGGCCGCGGGCCCCGCCTGGCCCTGCCGTGAACTTCCTGTGCATTTGGTGAAATCGTGTAAACTTTGAGGGCCCATTTCCCCATCCATTAAATGAAAAAGTCACCTTGAGTACACCCAGACAAGGGGTTATTATTCAGCCCGATAATGAAAAGACCTGGAGGAATCCTCAGTGCATATCCCTAAGTGAAGGAAGCCAATCTGAAAGGGCTTCGGACTGAACGATTCCAACTACATGGGCTTCTAGAAAAGGAAAAACCACGGAGATAGCAAAACAATCAGTGGTTGCCGGGGTTCGGGGAGTGGAAAGGATGAAAAGGCACAGCACAGAGCTTTTAGGGCGTGAGACTACTCCATGTGACACCGTAATGGCGGTCACATGTCATCTCCGTTTGCCCCAACCCACAGAACGGACAACATCGACAGTGAAGCCTAATGTCAGCTCTGGGCTTTGGGTGCTTATGATGAGTCAGGGTAGGTTCACCAGCTGTAATAAGTATCCCGTTCTGGTGGGAGATGTTATGTCCACACGGGACAGGACTATGTGGGAAATCTCCATCTTCCTCTCAATTCTCCTCTGAACCGTAAAACGCTCTTAAAAAACAAAGTCTTAAAAAGAAGTCACTTTGATAACATCTATCACAGCTTCAGCCATAATTTCTGATGTTCTCTTCCTCCAAAAGGGGCCACTATTTCCAAAAAAGCCTACTGGGTGATCTGTCCCTTTACCTACAATTCTATTACTGGAGCTTTAACCAAGAGACTCTAATATGTACGTGTTCCCTTTTTTTTGTCATCCAACAGACATGCTTATCTGATTCAACTTTAATTGCCACTAAGAAGAGCCATAGCAAGTTAATTATGCTCAGTTTCTGCCTCAGAAATACCTGATAGGGTTTCAAACGCACAATTACCAAGGGTTCAGACGTCACTGCGGCCAAACCATATGTCCTTTATTCCCAGCTTGTGTTCTGCGTTATCTACTCAACGATCGGGTTCTTTTAAAAACTGACTGCAGAGTTTGTGAACTGCAGTTAGATCTGCAGATTACATAAAATTGGGGTGTTTTGTGTTTAGTTGCTAAGGAAAGTTGCCCTTAACTGAATGGAGTAATTGCAAACAGATCTCTTCTGTTGCTTCTCTTTCGAAGATTATTTGTGGAACCATGACTTCACTGGGTCTTCAGGCCGGAGCAGGAATAACATGGGGCAGATAACACTATTACTTGCAAAATGAACTGGCGGCCCAATGACCAAGATGTCGAAGGTAAAAATGATACAACATACAGTTTTCCTAGCCTGGCTGGGAGAACCTTCAGCTCTTTCTCTACCAGAATACCCCAGATGCAGCCGTCATGAATTCACTTTGCATTTGGATTACCTCTGTCGTAACTCGAATGGCAGAGTTGAAAGAGATCCAATCCAACCCCTTTGCACCCAATTTATATTCCTTAGAACAACTTATATTTACAAAATATGTTACATGTACAATGTACCCAGCTTAGGTTTCTCATGTCTTTTAGAACGTGTAACATAATCGTTAGGTGCGGGAAGTGGGCAAATCAAGATAATAACTCCTCTTCACCTTACGAACTGCTCAGTGGGCTGGTGTCCCTTGGCTTTGGGCCACGGTCCATATTTACATATATTTCCACGTGTCTCCAGCCCCCACCGTCATCCCCTTCTCATCTACAGGCCCCACTCCTCTTCGATGGTGTATCAGAAAGGAGATGACATCTTCGCCAAGTGTGGAGATACATACAGCCCCCACCACTCATTTGGAAAGACCAGCGCAGACACTCAGACACGGGGACCTCGTCCCTTCGCTCCCCCCTCCCAAATCTTTACAGGACTAATTCTAGGAGGGTCTTCCATCCAGTGTCCCCAAAGGCCCATGCTTTCCTTCACTTCACCTTCAACTCTCCCAGTGCATTTAAATGAGACTGACTTCTCCGTCCTCCCTACCTCACGTCCCCACCCGATTCTCCCTGTTCTGTTCTACCATCTTCCGCCCCTTCCCCCTTTGCTGCAGCCATTCCGAATCCTGACTTTATCCACACCATCGAGAGTCACCTGCCTCAATACTGAAGTGCTGCCCCCGTGTGTGGTCACTTCCACCCCCTCGCTGGCCAACTCCACCGGCCAGGTCTCCGCCCCCCTGCCCCTGGTGCCTTCCACCCCTGCAGGAGCTCTGCTTGCGCAGGGGGGCGTCGGGCGTCCACCAGAAGCCATCGAGTCTGGCCGATCCTCTCCTGAGTTAACTTTCTCTCCTTCCTTGTTTCCCCCTTCCTTCTTCCCTCTCTTTTCTTCCTTCCTTCCTTCCTTCCTTCCTTCCT